>NC_142476.1:10115732-10416907 GCF_049115385.1 Moschus berezovskii
ACATTAGATTTGATACGTTTCTCCATGAAGCCATGTTTCAAGAATGCTTTAAATAATTAGGCTTTATTCAGCACAGGATTACATTGACATAAAAAGTGTACAGACAATATAGACAATTCCTCTATCCTGTCACTCCAGTTTCAGCTAACATGTGTTACTAACAGATGACATATGTAAGGCACGTTTACTGCGATTAGGGAGAGAATATATTTTTAGTAATTAAATCCATAGTTCACCTAAGATTCTCACTTTGTGTTGTTACATTCAATGATACTGAAATGGAGCAGGACCGTTCATTGCCCCTTCCCACCCCACTGCCACTTTTATCTGCCTGCCTTTTGCTTGTGGAAAACTTTAGCCCAAGACAAGTTTAATCAGAGAAGTCAAAAATACTGAAACAAAGGAAAACAATTAAAGGAGTAATAATAATGTAGTCATTAAGCACAGTCGAGGACCTTTAGTTCTTTCTCAAGGGCTGTAGATAATATTCTGAGCCATATCCTGTGAGCTGTCTTTCAGACACCAGAACACCAGGTGAGGAAGTTAGCTACATGAAGAGCAGACTGTATCCGGGATTTGAGCTGCCACAATTCTGAGAACTGACCACAAAGAACACCCCTGATGTGAGTCGGCTCCTCACATCAGGTGGCCAAAGTATTGGAGCTTCAGCATCAGTCCTTCCAATGAATATTCAGGGTTGACTTCTTTTGGGAACAAGCACACCCCAGAACTGAAGATTAATTGCCTGAAACAACCAAGACGATGCTAGTCAGACCGATGATGACCAATTTGAAGATGACTGTGCTGTTTCTACATGTAACCTCCCTTCCCACTCTGCCTATTAAAGCTCTCAACCCCTTGTCGGGGATGAGGGGTAGGGGAGTCGGCCTGTGGACAGATATCTGCCACCCCCCCACAGTTGCCAGCATCTGAAATAAACCAAACTTTCCTTTCTACCAACCTGGCCTGCTTATTGGCTTTTGAGTGGCGAGCAGCCAGACCCCACAGATACACCTTTCAATAACAATATTTTAAATATGAAAAATGTTATTTATCATCATTATGGTACCATACAGAAATCTGTACACTAATGTTCATAGTGTATCCTGAGTAGTCAAGAGACAGAAATGACCCAAAGACCATGGTGTGATGAATAGATAAATGAAATATATACACAGAATGGAATACTATTCAACCACAAAAATGAATTAAGAATTGAAATATGCTACAAAATGAATGGCCCAAATAATGCAAAGATATATTATGGTTAGTGAAATAAGGCAGCAACTCTCTTGGTTGCTGTGTATAATGCAGCAATGGACATGAGACTGTATGTGTCTCTTGGACATTGTAGTTTTATCTCCTTTGGACATGAACTGAAAAGAGTGATTCCTTGATCTTATGATAATTCTCTTAATAATATTTTGAGGGACTTCCAAATTGTTCCATAATGGCTATGCCATTTTAATTCCATAATGGCTATGCCATTTCTACAAACTGGGTACAGAATTTCCATTTCTCCAAATCCTTGACAATATCTGGGTGTTTTTTCGTCCTCTTTTTTTTTTTTTTTTTCATAATACACATCCTGAAAGCTGATATTTCCTTCTGAGTTGGTTTCCATTTCACTGATACTTAGTGATGTTGAGCACTTTTCCTATATATACTGATCACTTCTCTGTCTTCTATGAAGAAATGTCTGTTGAAGCTTTATACACATTTTTTAAACTCAGTTATTTGCCTGCTGTTGTTTTGAAGTTGAGTTTTACTCATTTCTTATATATTCTGGATATTGGTCTCTTATTCAGATACAAAGTTTTCAGATACTTCCTCTCATTCTATAAGTTACCTTTTTTTTCTGTTGATTGTTGAGAAGACTGTTCTTTCTTCACTTGGTAATTTTAGGCCCTTGGCAAAGATCATTTGGTCACACATGTGTCAGTTTATTCGAGATTCCCTTCTTAGGGTTCATTGGTCTCACTGCCTATTTTGTTGCTGGTAGAACACTGTTTTGACTGCTATGGCGTTCTTATGTGTTTTGAATTCAGTAGGCCCTGCCTACTTTTCATTTACGCCACTCTCCCCTTTCCTCCTCTGTCCCCGGCAGTCATCTTGTTCTTCACAACGTGCAGTGCACACCCCAAGCTCTCCCTTTAATGCTGTTCCCCTGGCTCTGTGCATGGCTGTGCCTTCACCTCACTTAGGTGTCTTTTCAAAAGTCTCCTTTTCATCCAGTGGTTAGGACTCAGTGCTTTCACTGTCATGGGCCAGGTTTGATCCCTAGTTGGGGAACTATAATAAGATCCTACAAGCTCTGTGGCAAACAACAACAACAACACACAAACCAAACGAACAACCAGAAGAGAAGTCTTCTCAGAGGTCCTGAGCACTCCAACTAAAAACACGCCTTGCTGCCAACTGTACCTTCTTGCCTGTTTTATTTTTCTTTATAGTATTTGTCTCTACCTGACACTGTATTACAGATTCTATATTCATTTGTTTTATTGGGGGCGTGGTCCTTATTCTTTTTGGATATTTTTATAGTATGTCAATAAATACTTATGGAATGAATGAATGAAAGCCAGAAGGCTAATATATGGTAAATAAGGAGAGGAATGGTACAAATGAGGCAGGCCAAGTAGGTGCTTTTAAAATACACAAAGCACTGTAGGCCATCTTAAGCTTGTACTTTTCCCTAGAAGTGAGATGCCATTGAAGATTTTAAGAGGAAACAGAGATTTACATTTTAAAAATTTTCAATGAAATTGTCTGTGAGCTCGAATGTTTTATTTACCTTAGGACCTGCCATTCAATGGACCTGCCACTAGGGAATGCAATTTTAGTTGCTTTATATAGCTCTACTTAACAAAAATCACATGTGTGAGATTTAAAATAGCTCCTTCTATACAACAGAATAAACTGGTATCATGTAATTTGTAGTCTAGAGGGGCAATAATTCCTATATGACTTTCAGGATAAAACATTATTTTATAATAATTAAAATTTTATTATTACCAAACAAAATATACTTTCTTATATTTTTCTATATTATGTTAAGCCTTGATAAATTTTTTTTAAATGCTGTGCTATGCTGTAATCCAGTATTCAAAAATTCCTGAAGGCATTTTTCTTTTTTATCCTCTACCTCAGAATAGGCCTTCTATTTAAACTATAACATAATATATGAATAATTTTATACTTGATACAGACATATTTTTATATATTATGTTAAGCTGTGATACAGTGATGATAGCTGTGAGATTAGTTTGCTTTTATCCTTAGTTGGAGGATAGTAGTTTAAATGGAATGCCTGTTCTGATGTGGAAGATAAAAAAGAAAAAAGCCTTTAGGATTTTTTGAAAGAAGACTGCACTACAGCCTAGCACAGCATTAAAATTTTTATTTTACAGGTTACTGACATTTCCCAGCATATGCAGAAGCTTTTTACCTAAATGGGATTTTGTTTCAGAAAGGATGGGCTAAATGAGATTACCTCTTTAAGTCAGGGTTTCCAGACTGTAATTTACTAACGTGAGCTGGGAATCCCAGGGTCGGGGCTCAGACAGCATTTCCCATTGCTGTCTTTTCACAGAGCACCTCTTCTGCAGAACAGGGTTTGGGAATTGCTAACTTATTGAATATTCATTGGAAGGACTGATGCTGAAGCTGAAACTCTAATACTTTGGCCACCTGATGCGAAGAACTGACTCATTTGAAAAGACCCTGATTCTGAGAAAGACTGAGGCGGCAGGAGAAGGAGAGGACAGAGGATGAGATGGTTGTAAGGCACCAACGACTCAATGGGCGTGAGTCTGAGTAAACTCTTTGAGTTGGTGATGGACAGGGATGCCTGGTGTGCTGCAGTCCATGGGGTCGCAAAGAGTCGAACACGACTGAGCCACTGAACTGGACTGGACTGAACTGAATGTACTGAGACCCAAGGGATGCCGGCATAGGGCATGGAGTACTAGCAAGATGGCTTTCAAGTGGTGACCTGGGCAGTCCTACAAGGCCACCTCTCACCAGGGGCCCTGTGTCTGCTTTACGTTCTGGTAAGTGGAAGTTAAGTAGTGCAAGTGTTAGTCGCTCAGTCATGTCCGACTCACTGCAACCCCATGGACTGTAGCCCACCAAACTCCTCTGTCCATGGGGATTCTCCAGGCAAGAATACCGGAGTGGGTTGCCATGCCCTCCTCCAGTGTATCTTGCCAACCCAGGGATCGAACCCAGGTCTCCTGCATTGTAGGCGGATTCTTTACTGTCTGAGCCACCAGGGAAGCCCTTCTCTCTGTTGGCACCATCTAAATGTTTTCTGTCTTTGAGCCTGAGTTTTGTAGGTGAAATCTGATAGAACATTGGAACATGCACACAAGCAGAGGCATGGCATTTAGCACAGCGTGCGTGCAGGCAGGGTGAGGCCCACGTGGGCCCCAAGCAGTGGACCTGGCTGCATGCAGTGCCTGTGCGCTGGGCCAGTCTGGGCATGCGGGGGTCCGAGGACGCAGCTGAGCTTAGATCTGGATCCACACTGATGGCGCCCTTGAATGTAGCAGCAGGAGAGCTGCTGCAGCGACTGCCACAGCACCCTGGCCCCCAGGAGAGAGGAGGGATCCTTGCGGGGACCACTGCAGGATAGGTTGGGAGGCCGACTTGCCTGTCATTCCCATGGCCAGTCCAGTCCAGTGGTGTCTGCGGATGTATTAACTTCCAGACCGGAGCAACGGGACAGGACCTGTTGGCTCTCAGATAAACTAGTCAACAAAATACTATAAAATAAAATTGTTCACATGAATAACCCAATAAAGCATATTCAGGGAGTTGCCAGAATTCTTTAAAGATTTGAGAATCTATGGTTTCAAAAACTTCTGCAACACTGCAAAACTGCAGAATTTTCTTCATTTGTAGACTTAGAAATTAAATGTAAAGATCATCACAGTCATTAGAAAACAATACAATTTTCATATAAAACTTTGGATGAAACAATTATTAAAAAGAAAACTTTTAAAAATTCCTTGATTGGTTGATGATAGTATACATAAAGAGGCACTTTTGAACTATGTGCAAATCACAAAGTCAGTTTCGGTTTTTTGTACAAACTCCACAAGTTACAAGAAACGTCAGAAGAAACATTAAAATGTCATTGTATACATTTTCACTTAAAACTAAATTCAAACTTACATGAAACTAGTATGTGTGAAGAATTAAATCTTTCTGGAAAATGGCTCCACAAGAATCATTAGCTCTAAGTACAGAAAATTCTTTCTGAAATAGTTTATCCAAAATTTATGTCTTTGTTGTCACAGTCTATAAAATATTCTTAACAACTCTATTAGCAGTTGCATTAGCAGAAAGCTCTCTCTAAATTAAAAATGATCAAATCATCTGTGGCATTCCATCTGCCAAGAATAGGTGACATCACTTTAAGTTATACCAATTGAAAATTAAATTGCTAACTGTATAATTTTAATGAATTAACAAAAGTACTTTTAGCATTCCGTGTCAGCAAACTTTTACTAGTAATCAAGATATAATAGAAAATATTATTTTTAATTTTATCATATAAAACTGATTTTTTTTCAAATTTGTGTTTGTGCTTGTACTCCTATATTACTATTACCCTTGTTATGTTTTATAAATATAAATGTATTTTTAAGGGAAAATTTATGTTTTTCTGCTTGTTTTTTTAACTGAACTATAGACTGTGATGGAGAAGACTCTTGAGAGTCCCTTGGACTGCAAGGAGATCCAACCAGTCCATTCTAGAGGAGATCAATCCTGGGTGTTCATTGGAAGGACTGATGCTAAAGCTGAAACTGCAGTACTTTGGCCACCTCATGCGACGAGTTGACTCACTGGAAAAGAGTCTGATGCAAGGAGGGATTGGGTGTTGGAGGAGACGGGAACGACAGAGAACAAGATGGCTGGATGGCATCACCAACTCGATGGAGATGAGTTTGAGTGAACTCCGGGAGTTGGTGATGGACAGGGAGGCCTGGCGTGCTGTGATTCATGGGGTCGCAAAGAGTCGGATACGACCGAGTGAAATGAACTGAACTGAACTGAAGGAGAGAGGATGGGGCCGGCCTAGGGTTGGACAGAAGGGGCAGGACGGTCTGGATGGAGCAGTGGGTTCTGAGAGCAGCAGTGACCCCAGGAACTGCTGCCCTGGGACTGCTCAATCCCAGGAGACCAGGTCAGCGGGGCTGTGAAAGCAAGTGTGTGAACAAGCCCAGCGGCCCCTTCACAGACTCTAGAATCTGCACCCATGGAGGGTCTCTAGGAGCAGCTGGACATGGACCTCTCACATGGAAGCACCTTCATCACATCAGCCTTGGCTGGTGCGGACACTGGTATGAGCTCCAGGAGACCAAGCCCAGGCAGGGACCCAGAGCCTGCGTGCTCTGACTCATCCACCCCTGGGAGCGCCCTTTACACGAGGAATTAACAATGAGAACAAACATGAGGGGAAGCCACAGTACTGAAAGTGCGGGAGGAGAGAGCTCACGGCTCACACACCACCTCACATGCACACAAGGACGGGGTCTCCAGCGTCAAGTGACAATGAGTTTTGTGCCCACTAGGATGTGGCCATCATAGTTCAACATGCAATAGAAAACAGAGTCTGCGGTGCACAATACCCGAGATGTGCTGACCAGAGGCCTGGCTTCCATATTAGTGGAAAAACAGAAAAGAGCAGCTTTTATGGGAAAAATAATTTCTGAAGCGCAAAGCAAGAAAAGGTGATTATAAACAGAGCACAATGCAAGTCCAAGGACACAATTTCTCTATCATATCATTTAATATGTAAAGAATAAGTCAGAATTCGATACACATTTCCTTCTTCTTAATTTCACGTCCACTTTCCTTAGCCTCCAAACAGAGGGTTTAACTCTAAACTTCCAGAACCCTCTCCCATCAGATTCCAACTGAATGTCGTTTCCTACCTGTGTCCTTTCACATCACTGCACCAAATGCTCTCCACAGTGCATTCCATGAGCAACGAGGTGATTAGAATGAGTGACCCGTCCACTTCTCCTCCAGTTGAGGCCCTGCTGGCTCTCAGAGCATCACCGTGATCTTTCTCCCAAGGTCCTGAAGAGACACCCCACTGTGGACAGCAGGTGGCAGTCATCTGTGCTCTGTGCAGTCAGAGCCCTTCAGTAAGACACTGATCTCAGTTGCAAACCTAGAAATGATGAAAGAGTCAGTTCTCAACCTCTCACTTCCACAGGCCCATTAGAGCTCTCACCTTCAGGCTAACCAACCTGAAATCACAAGTGTTTTGACACATGTGTAACATGTTTTTAAGCAAATTATAGCAGTCACCTCTCACTAGTGCTGAAACACCCCCCCACCCCCGCCGTGTAAACGTTAATCCAACATTTGCTCACAAGTTCCTGGGACTTGGGCAATCCAACATTTGCTCACATTTCACAAGTTCCTGGGACTTGGGCAATCCAACATTTGCTCACATTTCACAAGTTCCTGGGACTTGAGCAACCAAAAGCGCCTTGCGGAAGGAAAAAAAAAAAGCAGCCCCACCCCGGAGGCTCACGTTTCGCAAGGAAAGTCCCTAAGCTGCATTCCCCTAACCTTTAAACGAGCCAATCATATACCTACCTGTGTGATATGCTAATTATGTGGTTTTTTGGCTTTAAAACCGGTCTGTAACTGTTGCTAGGGGTCCTCGGCTCGCTTTTGATGCGGAGGGCCCGTTTGCGCAAACGTTCAATAAAATCCTCTTGCTGATTGCATCTGTCGGCGTGGTGCTTGGGTCCCAGGGTCGCCCACCCAGACGTTGGTTTGGGCAAAGGCTGGCCCAACAGTGCCAACCAAATATAATACACAGAAACCACAATATACGTTTATATATGTGTGTGGATAACTCATGCAGCTGATCTTCAGGGGATCTTCCTGACTCAGGGTTCTAACCTAGGTCTTCTGGATTGCAGGTGAATTCCTTATTGTCTGAGCCACCAGGGAAGACTGGATGAATCTTAAGATCAGCACCACTTGTTCTGCCATTTCTGACAGATTATGGCAGAACAGGAACTTTGGTACAAGGGAGGCTGTAGGGATTCCCAGGTGGCTCAGTGGTAAAGAATTTGCCTGCCAATGCAGGAGACATGGGGTCAATCCCTGGGTTGGGCAGATACTTTGGAGGAGGAAATGACAATCCACTTCAGTAATCTTGCCTGGAAAATACCATGGACAGAGGAGACTGGTGGGATATAGTCCATGGGGTCCCAAAAAGTGGGACACAACTAAGTGACTGTGCACGGACATACACAGGATGTTAACACCTCTCTCTTGTTTATTCCCTTGGTGTTTCCTGGCCATTTCAAGATGGCTGTTGGCTGATAGATTAGCAAAGAAAAGACCTCTGCCCCATGAGAGTATTTAGCCTGAGGGGCTAAGAGGGCTGTGGCCACAGAGAAAGTGGACACAGGTAACCAATGAGCCAATCTGCTGTTCATTCCCACTGTAACTGGTAGACTCCTTATCCCGCAGAGTAAAGAATGCTGTAGCGGCTGGCTTCTGCCTATCCCCTGCTATCCACAGTGGGTGTCTCTCTGAGAAGGTAACAGGCAGGAAGGCCAGGGGTCTCCAAATGGAGGAAATAGGCTGCAAGTGTCAGACATTTTTATCTCTCTTAAGTGGCAGGAGGAAACAAACTAGTGCTATTTTCTTTCCCTTCTCTATACAAATTTAAAAGGAGGTTCCTCTTAAAATACTGCATTGCCATAATGATACCTGGTTTCACCTGAAGTTAACTATTCTCAAACCATGAGTTAACCTATGCATTTTTCTTATGGAAATGTTTGTCTTAAGCTATGTTAATGTACTATGCATTTGCCCCAGACTCTGTCTTCAAGTCAGTTCCCCTAATGGCTCAGAACCTACTTGACAAACCATTATGCTATACTCAGATATTGTTCCCCTAATCTATGTAAATGAAGCTATTTGTATGGTAATCTGCCTTTCTACAAGATTCAAGTCAATCATTTTATGAACCGGAATGACTCCTCTGGTGCCAGGATTATCCCAAAATACATCTTATGGATGAGGGGCCTGGTGCCATTCTGAGTTTTAAGACATTCCTTTCTTTCATTAACAAACTGCTAGTGACTATATAACATCCAGCTGAAGACTAGCAGGGGGGTACTCTTTCTGACCCCTTCCGATGCCTACGTCAGAAGCTTTCTCTATCTCCTTTATACCTTAATAAAACTTTATTACACAAAAGCTCTGCGCAATCAAGCCTTGTCTCTGGCCCCGGATTGAATTCTTCTCCTTCAGAGGCCGAGAATCCTGGCGTCTTTTTGTGGTTCAGCAACAACCTTTCATCTCTAGGGCCCTTTTACTTCAGATATGTAAGACATCTCATCTATTAAACCTTTGATATCTCTGTCAACTCTGGAATCTTTCTTTGGTCTCAAGTCCAGGCAAAGTACAGGGCTTGCAGGTCTGTAAATTGTAGCCCAACAGCTTCGGCAGAGTATTTGGCTGGCCTGATTTGATGATTCATTTGTAGGTATTTCCTGGGCCCATACATACATCCCAGGTACTCATGAGCCTTTGGGACACTGAAACAGTAATGTCAACACCCAGATCTTAGAGGATTTCCCAGCAGGTGTTCCACTTGAGGGGACAGGTATGGACACAGGGCCCAGGGCACCTGTGCTGAACATCATTAGAGAAGAGGTGAGGTGGGAGGGAGGGGCACTGTGTCTCCTCATGAGCCCAGCCCTCCACCACTGACCCTGAGATCAGGGAGAGAGGGACACAGGGCCTTCAGAGAGACACGACCAGCACACTTAACACTACACACCCCACTGAGAGAGTGAAACAAGGTTCGAGGAATCGAAAAGGCAGATCATGCTCATAGACTGGAGACTTAGTACTGTTGACATTTCTACACTACCCAAAGCTAAGTAAAAATACATTACAACACCAATCAAAATATTAACATCATTTTCATAGAAATGGAAAAAACAAATCAACAAATATTTATGGAGCCACTAAGGAATCCACATAGACAAAATAATTTTGAAAACAAAAATCAAAGCATCTCACCTCCTGATTTCAAAACACATTACAAAGATATAGGAATCAACCCTGTATGATACTGACATAGAAACAGATACATAGCCCTAAAGACCAGAATAAAGAGCCCCAAGAAAACTCATGGATACATGGTCAAATGAAATTCATCAAAGTTCTAAGACAATGACATAGGAAAAGGGTAGTCTCTTCAATAAATCACTAGGATGAAAAGATAACCTACAGAAAAATTACAAGCTATATATCAGATAAGGGGCTCATACTCAAAATACATAAGAAAATACCACAGCTCAAATGCAAAACAAATATTAAAAAGAGTAAATAAGGGAGTTGAGGAATGTGCAAAGATTTAAACAGATGTTTTGGGAACAAGACACAAATGGCTAGCATACAAAGGAAAAGGTTTTCAACCTCACTAATCATCAGGGCAAAGTAAAGCAACACCTCATGCCTGTTAGGTTGTATATTATAAAGGCAAAGATTAACAGGTTAAGGCCATGATGTGGGGAGCTGGAACCTTTGCACACTGCTGGTGGGAATGTAAATTGTGTGGCTATGTTGTGGAAAACAGTAAAATGTTCCTTATAAAAGTATATATCATATGATTCAGCAAACACAGTTCTGGATATATATACAAAGGAAATAAAATCAGTATCACAAAGAGATATCTGCAGTCCTAAATTCACTACATCACTTTCCACAACAGCCTACATACACAACCAACTTCAGGTAACAAGTATTCTGTGCCTGAGGTAACTTTAGATAACTGGGAGAAACTTAATTCTCAAAATAACTGCTTAAGTCTCTTAGCCCCTTCAGTTCAGTTCAGTTCAGTCGCTCAGTCATGTCCGACTCTTTGTGATCCCATGAATCACAGCACGCCAGGCCTCCCTGTCCATCACCAATTCCCGGAGTTCACGCAAACTCATGTCCATCGGTTCGGTGATGCCATCCAGCCATCTCATTCTCTGTCGTCCCCTTCTCCTCCTGCCCCCAATCCCTCCCAGCATCAGAGTCTTCAGGGAGGATGAAAACAATATTATAATTAAAGTACGTGTCCAAATTATCTTAGTCTGAAGTGATGCCACAAAGGTTCTACAGATAGGGAAGCCTCATACACACAGCACCAGCCAGGGTTTACCCCAACCTTGGAAGGACTGGGAGGAAGGAAACCTGGGAAAGTTTGAGTAAAGGTCACAGGGTGGGCAGGACTGGGGTGTGGGGAGCAAGGGCAGGGCTGTCTGGATGGAGCATTGAGTTCTATGGGGAACCGTGATCCTGGGTCCTACTGCTCTGAGTCTCTGACCTAGGTCTGGTCAGTCCCAAGAGACCAGGGCTGTGAGAGTAAATGTGTTAAGAAAGCCAGCGGGTCCTTCACATTTTCTAGAATCTGTGGCCATGTTGGTCTCTAGGGGCAGCTGGACATGGACGGCTCTCACATGAAAGCACCTTCAGCACAGAATCCTTGCGTTGGAAGCAGAGATGAGCTCCAGGAGACTCAGTCCACACTGGGACACCAGAGCCTGTGTGTTTCGACTTATCCAACCCCGAGAACACCCTTTACATGAGGAACAAACAATGAGGACAAACGTGAGGGCAATCTACAAGTCCTGAAAATACAGACGTAGGGAGTTCATGTCTCACCCTGAACCTGACACTCACTGCAAGAACTTGGTCTGCAGTGTCAAGTAACTATTAGACTTTTGGTCCCATTAGGATTTGGCCGTCACAGGAGAATTTAAACATGAAGCCAAAGCCCCTTGTATGTAAGACCCTGAAGGCACTAACCATAAGCCATTCTTTCATATTTGTCAATGAAAGGACAAAGAAAGAGGAGTCTTGTGAGAAAAGACATTTCTAAACGTAAAAGCAAGAAGAGATGTCTATAACAAGAGATAACTATAGCACAACAAAACACATGGACACAGAGTTCTATCATTTCATTAAAATACGAGGAACCAATCACAAGTTCACACGTGTGTCCTTCTTCTTCAGTTTCTATTCACCTTCTTTTCTCTCCCAAGTGGTCCAGAAACCCTCTCCCTCCAATTTAAATCCTCAGTTCATGTTCACCCATTTTATCTCCAAAGAAACAGGGATACCCCGAGTGGTTCAGGAACCCTCTCCCTGTAAATCCTGCTCTCGCTGGGAACTGTGCCCTTCCTAGTTCTCTCCCACACCACTCCTGCTAGTAATCTCTAGGATACATTCTGCAGAGAGACAACCGTGAGCAATGACACCGTCATCACACAAGCTGCCCCCCACGTCTCCTCCTCCTCTCGGCTCTCACAGCAGCTCCCTGGTCTTCCCTCCAGGCTCACAGACCTCCCCTGTGCTGGGTGGAGTCAGAGCCCTTCAGCAAGATGTTGATCACAGTTGCAAAATTTCACATGAGAGAGAGATGCTCAGAGAATCACCTTTGAACCTTACATTTCCACACGCTCAATATAGCTCTTACTTTCAAGCTTATGAAACCAAAGTTTCAACATTTATGGACACACTTGAAATATCACTAGTGTCACCAAGAAATTGTGTGGTTTTTGTGGGGTTTTTTTTAATATGATATATTAATTATTGTTTGAAGTATATTCATGATAAATAGGCTGATCTGAGTAGTGGCTACTGCACTGGAACACTGAGCTCTAAGAGCTCCAAAGATAAGGAAAAGACACTGAACTGCTGTTCCGGTTTTTCTTTATTGCAGAAGATTTGATGGTCTGATATGCTCATTCATATGTAAGTATACCTGGGGTTCTTGAACACAGGCCAGGCATTGGGAGAGTGCTTCTGGACATTTCAATAGTAAGATGAACACTCAGATTTAAAGAAAATTCCCAGTAGGGGGCTCACTTGTAGGCAGAGGTGAAGGGCATGGCCCTGCACACCTGGACTACAAGTAACCAGAGGGCAGGCACAGAGGTGGGGGAGGACATTCCCTCTCTTCATGAGCCCATCTTTCCCATCCCTGACTCAGATGACTCAAACAAGGTAGTGCAAAAGGCTCCATAGGAAGTGAAAGATTTGTGCATTGAAAACCATAGGACACTGTTGAAAGAAAGAAGAGACAAGTAAATAGAATGACATACCATATTCATAGACTGGAATATTTAGTGCTGTTGACCTTATACAACTAAGTGATGCACATATATATTGTAACTCACAAAATCTCATTTCAATTTTATAGAAATGGAAAAAAAAATAAACCCAGAATACTAATACTTATGGAACCTAAAAGAAACCGAAAGAGAAAATATCTTGAGCGAAAAAACATGGGGCCTTAAGGCTTCCTGAATTCAAAACACATAAGAATGCCACAACAGTCAAAACAGTGTTGTACAAGCAACAAAACAGGAAGAGAGACCAATGAACCATAAGAAGGGAATTGCAAATAAATTGACACATGTGTGGCCAAATGATCTTTGCCAAGGTTCTGAACTTACCAAGTGAAGAAAGGACAGTCTCAACAATCAACAACAAGGCAACCGATAGAATGAGAGGAAGTATCTGCAAAATTTGTATCTGAATAAGCGGCCTACATCCAGAATATCAAAGAAACTACTACAACTCAACATCAAAACAGCAGCAGCCAAATAACTGAATTTTCAGTCAGTCAGTTCAGCTGTTCATTCGTGCCCCACTCTTTGCGACCCCATGGACTGCAGCACGCCAGGCCTCCCTGTCCATCACCAACTCCCGGAGTTACTCAAACTCATGTCCATTGAGTCGGTGAGGCCATCCAAACATCTCATCCTCTATCGTCCCCTTCTCCTCCTGCCCTCAATCTTTCCCAGCATCAGGGTCTTTTTAAATGAGTCAGTTCTTCGCATCAGGTGGCCAAAGTATTGGAGTTTCACCTTCAACATCAGTCCTTCCAATGAATATTCAGGACTGGCAGGATCTCCTTGCAGTCCAAGGGACTCTCAAGAGTCTTCTCCAATACCACAGTTCAAAAGCATCAGTTCTTCAGTGCTAAGCTTTCTCATTAGTCCAACTCTCACATCTGTAAAAAGCTTCAATATCATTTCTTCATAGAAGTGATCAATATATGTAAGAAAAGTGCTCAACATCACTAAGTATCAGTGAAACAGAAATCAGGTCCAAAGGAGATATCACCTTTCAGGATGTGTATTATAAATAGAAAATAACAGATGTTAGCAGGATGTGGAGAAGTGCAACTTTTGTATCCTGTTGGTAGGAATGGAAAAGGACATACCCATTATGAAACAGTTTGGAAGTCCCTCCAAAAATTATTAAGATCCAAAAATGATCGTAAGATCCAGCAATCACTTATTTGAGTTTATGTCCAAAGGATATAAAACTAGAATGTTCCAGGATATACCTACAATTTTATATCCATTGCCACATTGTACACAACAACCAAGATGGAAATACTGTCCAGTGTCCAGAAGCAGATAATAAAGAAAATGTGATGTATACATACACTGGAATGTGATTCAGTCTTTAAAACTGAAGGAAATCTTGTCATTTGCAACAATAAATGAAGTGGAAAAATATAGTTAAGAGTGAAATTAGCCAGTCACAGTAAGACAAACAGTGCACGATTCCATTGACCTGCGCGAAAACTCAAGAGAAGCAGAGAGTAGAAGGGTGGTTGTAAAAGTTTAGTTGCAAGGTGGAAATGTTCTAGAGACATGCAGAGCAACATGTTGCATTGAGTTAACCAGACTGACTGGACACTTCAAAGCTTAAGAGGCAAAGCTGGACTGGACTTCCTCCCTCTATGCCTGGAGGCTCCTCCTTTCTCAGACTCCTCTAGAACTGGGTGTGTCATCTGGGTAACACCAGGGGCTCCCAGCAGAAGGAAAGGGCTTCCCCAGTACCAATAGGTGCCTTAGGTGAGGGGGGAGGACTCATTCTGAGGCTGGAATTGGAAAGAGTTTGAATGAGCGAAGTGGCATAGTGATGAATCATGACCAGTCAAAACGCCAGGAGACCTACTAAGAGGTGAGATTTACTATTAAATGAAGGTGTGATTGATGCAGTAAAGGGGCTTCTGAAACACAGTTTTGCTCATTAAGAAGCCTGCAAGGCTTCCCTAGGCTAAGTGGTTAAGAATCTACCTGCCAATGCAGGAGATAGAGGCTCAATCCCTGGTCTGGAATGATTCCACACACCCTGGAGCAACTAAGCTAGTGACCCACAACTACTGAGCCTGTGCCCTAGAGCCCAAGAGTCGCAGCTACTGAGCCCACGTGCCAAAACCACTGAAGCCTGAGAGCCCTAGAAGTCATGTTCTGCAGCAAAAGAAGCCTCCAAAGTGATGTCTATGCACCACAGCTATAGAGCTGCCCTCGCTCTCTACAAGTAGAGAAAAGCCTGTGCAGCAATGAAGACCCAGCAGAGACAATAAAAATATTAATAAAAATTTTAAAAATCCTGTAACTGTTTTCCTAGGTAGTGATCTAATTTATCTTCCAGGTTAAAGGATTTCTCTTGCTGTAAAATCAAATCCTACAGCAAACGTGTATACTTTAATTCTTACACACATACTCATTCAAGGCACAATGATGATGGGAATGTTCAGGGGGAAGATGACACCAGGAACAGTGACATTTAGAGTGACATATATAGAGAAAAACACAACACGAAAAAATCACACGCACACAAAGAATCACACTATTCATGACACAGAGAGACATACCTAGTCCCATGGACACAAACCTGCACTATTAACAATGACACAGCTTCTTCCTGGAACTATAGTACTGGCCACATTATTCTACTTGCAAGCTACTTTTACCACCAGGGCCCCTATACTCATTCCCAGCAGGAATCTGGAATCAGTGTGCGTCTGCCCTAAAACCAGTGAGAAACCCCAAATTTCCCATCTAGACAGCTTTTTCTGCCCAAGTGAATGATTCTAGAATACATCCCGCTTTCACATTCTGGAAGGGCCACCTGCAAGTACAGAAGAGAAGACACTGTGAGGAGAAGATCGCAAAGATGCACAGTCTTTGGTTTATTTGGTGACAGTAGAAAACCTGATGAGGAACACTGGTGGAGTCCAGGGAACCCAGCAAGATCAAAGCACCAGTACTCAGGATGAAAGGCAAGACCTGTGCCTGGAGGATGGAACTTCCAAGTCCATCTGCGATGGAAATGGCAGAATTCTTTTCCTAGGGGAAATGTTGCTGCAGCAGAGAGAACTCTGTACTCTGCAGGGTATAATGGATGCTAACAATTTTAATATCCTGTGGACTGAGGCATCATGAATGGGTAATAAGACTCTCACTCCACATTTTCTCAACCAAGGGAATCATCTCTAACAGGAACAAACACCCTCAGAGACTCATTACTTAATTCCACTGAAAGAGAAATGACACAATATTTCTATCTCAGACCAGAACAAACCAACCAACCAACAAAAAAAACAGCTTGCCTTGGAGATACACGGAGTCTCTTCTGTCCTGTCACGAGGTGGGTTGACTGGCAGGTCCTCAGTTAGATCTAGAGGGACACAGAATAGCTGTTACAACACTGGTGAGGCTGCTTTGCAAACATTCAGGGGGTTTTCTGTTTGTGTAGACACGGGGTGCTGTTTATGGCTGTGGGAGGTTAATGAGAATGGGGTGAATTTGTGTTCATCCATTCTCTTCAGAGGAGGAAGGAAAGAAAAGGAGAGGAGGAAGGAAATGAAAACAGAGCTTTGCCCTCCAGCTAAGAGAAACCTAATCAAAAGGAAATATTCAATCTAATAAAAAGGAAACTCTAAAATGAAGGCTACCGTTCAATGAAAGAGACCCACGACGACTCCTGCTTATTTTGAGCTCCTGCTAACTTGTCACTGTCTCTTGATTTTTTCCCAGATCATTCTTCCTCCAGGATCCACAGTTGCTGCTACTATATCATGCTTTCTATGAGATTTTGTACTTGATTAGATAGTATATTAAAAAGCAGAGACATTACTTTGCCAACAAAGGTCCGTCTAGTCAAGGCTATGGTTTTTCCAGTGGTCATGTATGGATGTGAGAGTTGGACTGTGAAGAAAGCTGGTCGCCGAAGAATTGATGCTTTTGAACTGTGGTGTTGGAGAAGACTCTTGAGAGTCCCTTGTACTGCAAGGAGATCCAACCAGTCTATTCTAAAGGAGATCAATACTGGGTGTTCATTGGAAGGACTGATGCTAAAGCTGAAACTGCAATACTTTGGCCACCTCATGCGACGAGTTGACTCAGTGGAGAAGACTCTGATGCTGGGAGAGATTCGGGGCGGGAGGAGAAGGGGACGACAGAGAATGAGATGGCTGGATGGCATCACCGACTCTGTGGACATGAGTTTGAGTGAACTCCGGGAGTTGGTGATAGACAGGGAGGCCTGGCATGCTGTGATTCATGGGGTCGCGGAGAGTTGGACACGACTGAGCAACTGAACTGAACTGAAAGTAAACTCTGTTAGAGGACTGAATTCAATCCTGAGAGAAATATGCTATTGTATTAATTCACTAATCAATTGTCTTCAAGAAAATCAAATATACAAGATTTGATAATACAGAATTCCTGCATTTAAATACAGCTACTATCAATAATATCATATTTTTCTCTACATGCTTGCTTTGTACACAGTGTGTGCCTGTCCACTGAGTCAGTGGCTGTCCATAGTCAGAGAGGCCAAATGTTTAGTAGGACAACTCCTCAGAAAAAGCACAGACTGAGCACTGACTATCTTTAAACCACACAGGTAGGAGATTTTCAACAAGAGTCATGGTCACCAAGCTAACAATCAAGTTTTACTTTGAGTTCTTAGTTGCCACTGTCCCTTGGGTGTGTGCTGCAGGGTTTCATCAATTGAAAGGATTATGGTACTGTTACCCAGTACAATAACACATCTTCCTGATTCTTATCTGTTTGTGCCCTAGTTTAAGCTCTGACACCTGCACTGACGGATATGACCTGTATTGTCTACATGAAGCTACACAACTCTCTGTTAGCTGTCAGAAGGATGAGGGTCCAGAAGTAACTTTCACACTAAAGACATGCCGAAGTTGGCCATTAATCCCCCCAGTAGCTGCCCTGGGTTCTGTGACCACACAGGCCACCTTATAATGAAGGGCAGGGTCTGGAACTCTGGAGCTACTAGTACTTCCAGGCATGAACTTGGAGCAGGAATCCCTGGCTCCATGACTGAGGATCACTCGTCTCATTGACACAGCCAGGTCAGGGGTCCAGAGCATTCATTCTCAGACCCAGCCCTGGGTTTTCAGTTTGACTTTTCCACTTAAGAAATCAAAAGCTGAGAACATTGATTTCTGCACCATCTCCAGCCATCTAATGGGAACACGGAGCAAACCCGGGGAAGAGTTATGTTGATGGCATAAGACGGAATGCGCAGAGACTGTGTAGTGTTAATGAGACTTTTTTGGAAAGACAATTTTTTGACAGTTTTATTGTCTAAGAGGAAATATCTCCTGAGGAAATATACAGACAGGCACATTCACAGTCATACTATGTGGTTTCAACACATGCCCACCTCCAAACAGACTCCTTCACACAATCCCACACCATCTAAATGATGCAGTTGCTTCTGAAGTCACTAGAACTGGGCCAGCACTTTTGCCTGGGAGGTCATTCTCTTGGTCTCACCACGTGTAAGAACCCAAATTCAGGGCTCCTCCAAAAACTGAGGCAGCAAAGAGCCCCACCTTCATCAATTAGATTGTATCTGATCAGAGGGATGTATATCCCTGAATATGAAGAAATCTCTTTGGCTGTTTCATAAACCTGTGATGAGAGAGAAGAAAACAGTGTGAGGGTGTCAGCATCTTTTATTCTCTGCACTAAGTCTTCTGTTCTCTGATTTTTCTTCTCAGAAAACTAAAACTCCTTAAGTCAATGGCCCCAAAAGAAAATAGAAAGGCTCCCGTGCTGAAAACGGTGGCCTATTTCACGTAAGATCTCTCCGTTTCCATTTGACCAACAATAACAAAATTGTGTTTCAAAGAGGAAAAATTTCTGCTGAGGAAAGGACCTACTCTTATACAGTAGTAACTGATGCTTTTGTTTTAAAATGTCCTTCTGAATCAGGTCTGTGTTGATAATTGATATACGCTCAATACTCCAGCAACCAAGTAAACTGTATGCATCAGGGATAATGTACATTGTCAGACTAAGATAACTGTATTCGACTGAATAAAAAAGAAAGAAGTGAAGCAACAGTCTTATCCCAGATAAGGAGAGGTGACCATACCTTCAGGGTATTCAGTTCCTGCTCCTCATTCCAGCCCTGGAAGAGTTCCTCCAACAGGTCCTCCTGGGAAATCAGTGAGACACGGAGTAGCTGTCAGGACGCTGGTGAGGCTGATCACCAATCCCTCAGTGTTCTGTTTTTCTTTTTTTTTGATGGGGATACAAGGTGGAGTGTATGCATGTGGGAGGTTAGTAACTATGGACTGAGCTGCCATTGAATATTCTCTTTGCTGGATGAAGGAGAGCAAAGGAGAGGAGCAGGAAAGAAATGAGGTAGAGCTTCTGCATATTAACTAATGATAACCTAACAGCGGGGAAAAAGAAACACTAAAATGCATGCCAGCTTTCAATCATAGAGACCTATGACCCTCCTGTCTGCTGAGCTGCAATTCCCTTTCCATGCAATGCCCATTGTTGGGGAGACCTCATGGTTCTCCTGCTTCGGTTCTTTCCATCTGTTCTCTGGAAGAGTGTGTACACAACTGTCACTAGGCAACTGTACATTTTTCTAATTTAGGAAGATATTTAAGGCAGACATCTGACAGAAGAACCAAAAAATATGAATTAAGGAATCAAACAAAACTATAAAATACATTTATATCTCTGTAAAGTGATGGAAATTTTAAAAATATGAGGAAAAAAAGTCAGTAAAAGTTAAACAGCCCATTTGAAGAAACAGGCAGTAGGAACCTACCTCCAAAACAACAGTTCAGGTTGCCTATTTTCACTCACAAGGTTGAAGGTGAGCTCTTCTCACTCGACACCATGTATGAACCTCTAAGCTCATAAAGCGACACCTGGTGCAGAATGCGCAGTATCACATTACAGTGGAGACGATTCATCATAGAACTTTCAGAGTAAACTGGACTCTGCACAGGATGAGTCCAACTGCTGCTGTCCAGAATGTGTGTTTCTATGGACAAACTGGGCTTTTCACAGTAAATATTTTATTTCAAAAACTGAATCCCAGGTTCACAGATTCCTCTCTGATTAAGAAAATAATGTATATGAGAGAAAATGGCCTGCCCCCCAAATACAGTTGTTTGTGAACATCTCAGGGTGAAGAGGAACAAGGCTGACACGTTGACAATAAAAGGAATTCTCTTCCTCTACATATATCATTTCCAAGATTTCTAAGTAACCAGATGTGTCTAGATCAGATAACTTAAATTACGTTCCAGTTGAAATAAAAAGCAGCATTAATTGAAATTCAACTGCAAAATGTCATATTCTTATTGTATAATGCATATACTTATCAAATTACATAAATCCTTTTCTCCTTCTCTACATATATTACTTCCTTTTCTCTCTATGCACCTAAATGAACAGACTTACTCATCTCTCAGTCTCTGCCAATTCACTTAACAATTTATCTGTTACTGTGTGTAAAGCCTGGCTATTCACTGAACAAGTAACAAAAAACAATCCACTGGGTTTTCACCTATAGGTTAGGTGAAAGTGTAGTTACTGTTTTTCTACATGAAGAATTTTAGACAACCCAAAACTCTAGGATTAAATGTGTGTTCTGGATTATAATTCAATACCTAATTACTCCCCATTCTCATGGCCATGAACAGCGGCTATAGGATGATAAGTGACCAGCCCCCTAAAACATAGAAGTGAAAACTTTAAGAGAAAGATGAAAAAGTGAAAGTGAAGTCGCTCAGTCATGTCCAACACTTTGCCACTGCATGGACTGTAGCCCACCCGGCTCCTCTGTCCATGGGATTTTCCAGGCAAGAATACTGGAGTGGGCTGCCATTTCCTTTTCCAAAAGTTGCCCCATTTAAAACAAATTAGGTGCCCTTACAAAGTATGGAATCCTGTATTGTGTGTGTGTACCTTTGTGTTCAATAGCATCTGATTCTTTGAAACCCTATGGACTGTAGCCCGCCAGCTTCCTCTGTCCATGGGATTTTCAAGGCAAGAATACTGGAGTGGGTTGCCATTTCCTTTCCAGGGGATCTTCCCAATCCAGGGATGGAACTCTTATTTCCTGTGCCTCCTGCATAGACAGGCAGATTCTTTATCACTGAGCCATCTGGGAAGCCCAGGTGTAGTACAAAGCCTTATTGTTACTTAAAAAAAAAAAAAGTGTGAAAGTGTTAGTCACTCAATGCTGTTGGGCTCTTTGCATCTCAGTGGACTGTAGCCAGCCACTCTTCTGTCCATAGGATTCCCCAAGCAAGAATGCCGGAGTGGGTAGCCATTCCCTTCTCCAGGGGGTCTTCCCAACCCAGGGATAGAACCTGTGTCTCTTGCACTGACGGTAGATTCTTTATTGTGTGAGCCAGCAAGGAAGCCCTTCATTGCTGACTCAGCTCACCTCCAAATATCTGAACTAACAGATTAAGTGGGTCTTTGATGAAGTAAAACGATAATTAATATGGTGTCAAGTTTTTTCCAAGGATTACCCAACTGAGATATGAACCAAGGGTGGAAAATAACAGGTAATATTGTTAATCTAAATGAACAATTTTAGTGCTTGCTAGATTGATGGAAAATGTGTGTGTGTGTATAAACAAGGAAACTGAGGAATAAAATTTAAAAAAAAATTAGGGATTCTATTTCTTTTTTAATAAGATTTTTAAAAAATGACTGAATTTGTTGCAATATTTCTTAGTTGTTTTTTTATGTTTTTGGATTTTTGGCTCTGAGGCATGTGGGATATTAGTTCCTGACCAGATATTGAACCCACATCCCACACCCCCTACTTTGGAAGGGGAAATCCTAATCATTAGACTGCCAGGCAAATCCCTAGGGACTGTATTTTCAAATATATTGGAGGAATATAATTCTAAAAGGAGTAAAGGACAGCAGTTCAGACACCCAGTTTTGGAAGGAAATCAGAATGAAGCAGAAGACTTCCCTTCCAGCTACCACCTGAGAATTCATGGTGAGCAAAGAGCTAATGAGTAAATGTAGGTTAAGCTCTTAGAAACATGCGTGGCAGAGTGTCATGATATCTGATAGTTCCATTAATAAATCTGGAAAAAATAACATTACTTCCAGAGACAGCATCTAGAAGGCTGCAGAATAGGGAAGGAAGGAAACAGATTTTAAAGTATGTTCTGTTGCAACCCGTGAATTTTCCACAAGTGTGTTTTTCTCGTTGTGTTTAATATAAATTATTTTTATAAACTAACCCCCATGTGATGGCATGTGACATCCACTTTGGTCCCAAGGTGAGGAATTCAGACAGAGTGCCGTGGGGCTGGCTCTTTCTGCTTTAGGATGTTGGAGTCTCAGGAGAGGAGACTCACCAGCTGAGGTTGACAATAACACTAGGAGCTGGACTCCGCTGGAGGTGACATTACTCCACGTCTGCAGCTGAAGCTGGGTTTGCTGGCGGAGCTTCAGGAAGCCTCCCCACGAGGCCTGGGCCTCCTCCTAGAAGGCAGGACGGCAGAGATCATTGTCGGTGGTGGAGGGCTCCAACAGGAGATTGACCTGAGTGGCTCATGGCCTTTTCAGGCTTAACTGTGGACAATACACAGTGTTATTTCCAGGACATCTGTCAGTGGTAAATAAGCCCTCATCACCCTGTATCGACTCTTGTTAAAGGAAAGGGCCTAGACCCACATCTAAGTGGGAGAAATATAAAAGAAACTGCACAGGTGTTAAGATTTATACCTGTACATATCAGCCTAACAAAAATAAAATAAAAATACTCAATAGCAACACATGAAAAGATGCTCAGCATCATTAATCATTAAGGAAATGCAGATTAAAAATACAAACAATGAGGTACACAAATAACAAATGTTGGTGAGGATATTGAGAAAGGTGAACCTTCCCACCCTGTTGGTGGGTATGTAAATTGCAACAGACACTACAGAAAGGGTTCCTCAAAAAAATGAAAGTAGAGCTACCATATGATCTAGCAATTCTACTCCCGAGGATATATTTGAAGAAAACCAAAACCTCATTTCAAAAAAGTACATGGAGCCCACTGTTGAAAGCAGTATTATTTACACTTGCCAA
The DNA here is from genome assembly GCF_049115385.1 of Moschus berezovskii. Taxonomy (NCBI): domain Eukaryota; kingdom Metazoa; phylum Chordata; class Mammalia; order Artiodactyla; family Moschidae; genus Moschus; species Moschus berezovskii. Next base: position 10,138,985 of record NC_142476.1, read on the forward strand.
GATATGAAATTAACCTAAGTATCCATCAGCCAATGAATGGATAAAAAAGATGTTATATGTGTCTGTATATATATGCTGCTGCTGCTAAGTTGCTTCAGTCGTGTCCGACTCTGGGTGACCCCATAGATGGCAGCCCACCAGGCTCCCCCGTCCCTGGGATTCTCCAGACAAGAACACTGGAGTGGGTTGCCATTGCCTTCTCCAATGCATGAAAGCGAAAAGTGAAAGTGAAGTCGCTCAGTTGTGTCCGACTCTTAGCAACCCATGGACTGCAGCCCCCCAGGCTCCCCCGTCCATGGGCTTTTCCAGGCAAGAGTACTGGAGTGGGGTGCCATTGCCTTCTCCACAATAGAATACTACTCATCCGTAAAAATTCAGATATGCCGTTTGCAGCAGCGTGGATGGATCTGGAAGGTCTGGCGCTCAGTGAAGTAAGCCTGAGAAGGACAGACACTCAGTGAGACCCTCACGCGCGGAGCCTCAGGAACACAGCAAACTGCTGAACGCGCTGGGAGAGCAGCGGACTCAGAGACCAGACAGCGGCCACCAGGGGCGACCACTGCTTCCTCCAGGGCGCCTTCCCCACCCAGGACTTGGGTCCTCATCTCCTGCATGGGCAAGCGGATTCTTTACTGCAAAAGCAAAGCCCAGGGAAGCCCACAGATACGTACGGAGATACATATATGTAAAACGGAATCACTTTGCTGTATACCTGAAATTAACACAACATTGCAAATCAACTATACTTCAATAAAAGTTAAATATTAATTCAAAAAGAAACACATTTTTAAATGGCCTACAGGTAATTTGACTCAAACCAAAGTAAGCAACAATTTAAGTATCAGCATTTATATGTCTCCTCACATAAGACTCTGCAAGTGACCCCTGCTCCCTACCCACTGGATGCACCTCTAGTCTCAGGCCTCAGTCTGCTGTCAAACACTACATGTGCTCAGCTTGCATTGTGGAGTCTGGGAGAAGGAAAATCCCAGTTTTGTTTAATAGCCATGTGTGTATTCTGAACTTAATATTATCATCTTACACTTTTCTGTTGGAGTCTTAATTCCACACAGAGAGAAAGCCATGAGAGAACCCAATGAGAAGGCAGTCATCTCAAAGCCAAGGACGGACTGCTCAGAAAAATCCAACTCCACCTTAAATCCCAGCCTCCAGAACGCGAGAGAATAGTGTTCGGTCTTTTAAACAACCGGGTCAGTGGTATTTTGTGATGGCAGTCCTAGTAAGCCAAGACAAGACTCTAAAACATCTTTGAATCTAAATTACTTTAGCTATTTATATAGCTTATAATTACAATCTATTGACTAACAAGTGAAATAATCTAGAGACAATGATGTACATACCTATAAATCTTATTTTCTCTTGCTATGTTTTTCCTGTGACTTCCAATTCCAATTAACTACTCATTGAACTCATTCTCAGGGCTTCCCTGGTGACTCAGAAGTAAAGAAACCACCTGCCAATTCAGGAGATGTGGGTTTGACCCCTGGGTTGGGAAGATCCCCTGGAGAAGGAAAAGGCAACCCACCCCGGTATTCTTGCCTGGGAAATCCCATGGACAGAGAGGCCTGGTGGGCTACAGTCCATGGGGTCGCAAAGAGTCAGACACGACTTAGCAACTAAACAACAATAAACTCAATCCCGTCAGTGGTTCATATTATAAATATAAGGGCAAAGAAAATGACAAGAGAAAATGTTAAGTCCAAGGCATGTAGAGAAAGTTTGTCTGCATAAAATTTACAAAATATTATTCAAGTAATATCTTGTATTATTTTTACTTTCCTCTCATTCTGGTAATACTATTCTTCATGAATATGTCTGTTAGAATATTATTGTTTTTCTTTAAATGAAAAAATTTGAAATGAACAACACCCTTAGAAATTCTTACAGTATTACAATGTAAGTAAATATAAAATGAAAACGACTTCATCTTGTTGTAGAAGCAATTAATGCACTTTTGGTTTCCTATTTAAATGCCAATTTGTTGGGGCTCCCAAATCTTCTGCCTGGAACTTGTGAGTCATATTCAAGTGTGCCATCAACTCAAGAGAAGGGACCTTTCTCTGCTGCAATCTGCCTCACTTCATAGTCCCATACACTCCTTAGTTTTTTCTTGACAAAAAGCTGATAATCATGATTAATCCCTCACTTTCTTTCACTTCCCATTTCACATCTGCTAGTTCCACCTTCAGAATGTGACCACCCACCCCACCTCTACCTCCACCAATTCTGAATCAAATCTCCCCTTACATTAGTTCTTCTCAGTCCTTGAACCACAAACCCTGCAAAGGATCAGACCACACACCTCAACTCTCCTCCAGCAACAGAGCTTTGCCTCACAGGGCAGTCCCACACACGCTCTTTTTCTCCGTCAATTTCCCCAAAGCTGGTTGATCAAATCGCTTGATCCCCATTCTCTCTAATTAAAGGTAAGGAGAAGAAAGGAACTGACATTATCTACATCTGGCAATTCTAGGCTAGCTCCTGTTTTAATTGTGTGTGTGCCTGTAGGGTCCACCTCTTTGCAGTCCTATGGAATATAGCCCACAAGGCTCCTCTGTCCATGGATTTCTCCAGGCGAGAATACTGGAGTGGGCAGTTATCTCCTTCTCCAGGGGATCTTCCCAGCCCAGGGACTGAACTTGAGTCTCTTGCCTCTTCTACATTGAAAGGCAAATTCTTTACTTCTGTACCATCTGGGAAGTCCATCTTTACAGACATGAAAGTTTTACACTCATTGCATAGACAATGAAACCAATGATCATCTGAAATATTTGTATAGCTCTGTGAATAAGTGTCAATTTAGCTAACTAGTAGCAACACTGGGATTCACACCCAGACAAATCTGGGGCCAATTTCCACACCCTATCTACACCATGCTGACTTGAAGGCATTCTTTAGTGCTTCTCATTGGCCTCCCTGGGATCCCAGAAAGACTGTTTTGGTGGGAGTTGGTGATGGACAGGGAGGCCTGGCATGCTGTGATTCATGGGGTCGAAAAGAGTCGGACACGACTAAGCAACTGAACTGAACTGAAAAGAATGTGTTTAGGAAGCAGATCAAAACAGAATCTGAAGACCATATCTTCACATGTAAAATAGAAATAAAATTCTAACACAGAGAGTCCTTTAATTAAATCAAAATTGAAAGTGAAAGTCGCTCAGTCATGTCAGACTCTTTGCAACCCCATGGACTATATAGACCATGGAATTCTCTAGGCCAGAATACTGGAGTGGGTAGCCTTTCCCTTCTCCAGGGGATGTTCCCAACCCAGGGATTGAACCCAGGTCTCCCGCATTGCAGGCGGATTCTTTACCAAATGAGGCACAAGGGAAGCCCAAGAATATAGGGGTGGGTAGCCTATCCCTTCTCCAGCAGATCTTCCCGACCCAGGAATCCAACTGGGGTCTCCTGCATTGCTGGTGGATTCTTTACCAACTGAGCTATCAGGGAAGTCCAAGAATCAGATAAAGAATTTAGCACTGTTAGTAGGAAAGAATAAGAACCCACACAGATACACACCTTGCTACTTTTCTTACCCCCTTTCTGATTAAACAGATCTAAACACACACACACACACACACCCCACACAAACAGTAAGCTAGGTCAGGCCATTCGTGCTCTTGTTGACTCCTCCAAATTGACCACCAAACACCTCAATTTATGTCCACTTCCTTGACTTCCTCACTGCTCCTGGCAGGCACAGTCCATAGAGGGGCACCTTCGCCTTAGGCATCTTCTCTGCCTGCCGAGTTCATCCTCAAAGCTTGGTTTATTCATTTACTGTCCTCTGAGGCCTGCTCAAGGTAACTTTATTAGATAAGCCACCCTTCATTATTCTATTAAACGTCTCACCACAGGCACTCTTACCCCAACTTAGGCTTGTTTCCCTAGCTTTTATCACAATCTAACAAGCAATCTAACATACAATGCGATATGTTTACGTTTTTCCCTGTAAATATCTGTCTTCTCAAAATAATTCTTATATAATGAGAAAAAGGGGCCTGAGATGGCTGGATGGCATCACCGACTCTGTGGACATGAGTTTGAGTGTACCCCGGGAGTTGGTGATGGACAGGGAGGCCTGGCATGCTGTAATTCATGGGGTCGCGGAGAGTCGGACACGACTGAACGACTGAACTGAACTGAACTGAACTGATGTTTTGTTTACTCTTCTAGATCACAAACGACTAGTGCCTAACACCTGTTAGCTCCTAAATAAATATTCCCTGTTCTTGCTGTTCAGTCACCCAGACATGTCCAACTCTTTGTGACCCCATGGACTGCAGCACCCCAGGCTTCCCTGTCCCTCACCATCTCCCAGAATTTGCCCAAGTTGCCCACGTCCATTGCATCGGTGATGTTGTCCAGCCATCTCATCCTCTGACACCATCTTCTCCTGCTGCCCTCGATCTCTCCCAGCATCAGGGACTTTTCCAATGAGTTGTCTGTTCGCATCAGATGACCAAAATATTGGAGCTTGAGCTTTAGCTTCAGTATCAGTCCTTTCCGTGAAAATTCAGGGTTGATCTCCCTTAAGATTCACTGGTTTGATCCCCTTGCTGTCCAAGAGACTTTCAGGAGTCTTCTCCAGCACCACAGTTCGAAGGTATCAATTCTTTGGCATTCTTCCTTCTTTACAGTGCAGCTCTCACAACTGTATATGACCACTGGAAAGACCATAAGTATTTACTGAACACATTTAATGAAAGAGTTGAATATTTATATCTGTATTGTGCAAATAAAGATTGTAAAAACTAAGATCGATTCATCTCTGGCCATTTCGTTGGCCAATTGTATCTTCTTTTGTCAGTCATATTAATATGTCTCAGCTGATTGATCATTTGCAGTAGAGGTCAAAATTGAAATTATTTAATTCCACAGGTTGCTTTGGAGGGCAATGAAACAGAAACTTGATACTGTTTCATCTTTTTCACAGTTGTTCCTTTATGGAAGCTTACCTTTTGTAATGAAAATGTAATACTAAAACACGTTGACATTTTCCTTAATGTGCACAAAAACATATGTACAAACTAGATCAGAATAGAATGGAAAATAAACTAAAAATGTCATTGTGGAATAGAGTGAAGTGCCCTGAATATTTACAATTGAAAGAAAATTTCCAAGAATAGTGTACATGGAAAGTATTTCTAAATTGGGCACAATTTATTTTAAAAAATTAATAAACTACCATTCGCTATCTTTTTAAAAAAGAAAATATCAAAAAGGTTGTTGGTAATTTTTCTTAATCTATCTGTTTTCAACATTGTTTGAAAACTAGGGTTTTAAAATTTAACAGAAATAGAGATCAATGGAACAAAATAGAAAGCCCAGAGATAAATCCACACACATATGGAAATCTTATCTTTGACAAAGGAGGCAAGAATACACAATGGAGGAAAGACACTCTCTTCAACAAGTGGTGCCGGGAAAACTGGTCAACCACTTGTCAAAGAATGAAACTAGAACACGTTCTAACACCATACACAAAAATAAACTCAAAATGGATTAAAGATCTAAACGTAAGACCAGAAACTATAAAACTCCTAAAGGAAAACATAGGCAAAACACTCTCCGACATCAATCATAGCAGGATTCTGTATGACCCACCTCCAAGAGTAATGGAAATAAAAGCAAAAATAAACAAATGGGGCCTACTTAAAACTAAAAGCTTCTGCACAACGAAGGAAACTATACGCAAAGTGAAAAGACAGCTTCAGAATGGGAGCAAATAATCGCAAACAAAGCAACTGGCAAAGAATTAATCCCCCAAATATACAAGCAACTCATGCAGCTCAATTCCAGAAAAATAAACGACCCAATCAGAAAATGGGCCAAAGAACTAAACAGACAGTTCTCCAAAGAAGACATACAGATGACTAACAAACACATGAAAAGATGCTCAACATCACTCATAATCAGAAAAATGCAAATCAAAACCACAATGAGGTACCATTTCACGCCAGTCAGAATGGCTGCTATCTAGATGTCTGCAAGCAATAAATGCTGGAGAGGGTGTGGAGAAAAGGGAACCCTCTTACACTGTTGGTGGGAATGCAAACTAGTATAGCCACTACGGAGAACATGGTGGAGATTCCTTAAAAAACTGGAAAGAGAACTGCCATACGACCCAGCAATCACACTCCTGGGCATACACACTGAGGAAACCAGAATTGAAAGAGACACGTGTACTCTAATGTTCACTGCAGCACTGTTTATAATAGCCAGGACATGGAAGCAACTTAGATGTCCATCAGCAGAGGAATGGCTAAGAAAGCTGTGGTACATGTACACAAAGGCGTATTACTCAGCCATTAAAAAGAATACATTTGAATCAGTTCTAATGAGGTGGATGAAACTGGAACCTCTTGTACAGAGTGAAATAAGCAGAAAGAAAAACACCAGTACAGGACACGAACACATATATATGGAATCTAGAGAGATGGTAACGATAACCCTGTATGTGAGACAGCAAGAGAGACACAGATGTAAAGAACAGTCTTTTGGACTCTGTGGGAGAGGGCGAGGGTGGGATGATCTGAGAGAATAGCACTGAAATATGTATACTATCATATGTGAAACAGATCACCAGTCCAGGTTTGATGCATGAGACAGGGTGCTCAGGGCTGGTGCACTGGGATGACCCAGAGGGATGGGATGGGGAGGGAGGTGGAAGGGGGAGTTTAGGATGGAGAACACATGTACATCCATGGTGGATCCATGTCAATGTATGACAAAACCACTACAGTACTGTAAAGTAATTAGCCTCCAAATAAAATGAATAAATTAAAAAAATAAATAAACTGGAATGTATATCATTAAAAATAAATTTTAATATGATAAATATAATATCATTTAAGGGATGGCTTTGCCTTACAAACTACAAAACTATGTTTCACTCTATTTTATATATTAGTTCAATATTTAAAAAAATCACTGGCCCTTTGGCTCTGATCAATCAGATAAAAAATCTTTTTTTTTTTTAATCTATCTGCTTTTTGTATGGTTGTATGATAAGGCAAGTTTAAGGGAAATACTTACCTTAAAGATATTAGTGTTGTTGAAATCAATTTTTTTCCTAGAAATGTGCTTTGCACTCACAAAATAAGAGCCCAGAGTACTACAGGGAATTATTATTTGATTATATTTTTTCTTTTCTTTTTTCCAGTGGTATTCCTCAGCATAGTTGGAAATTCCCCAGGTTTATAAAATATCATTATTAAAAATATAATAAATAATTATTCTATAAAATTTAATTGCATAGGAATTAAAAAATATCCTCTGTTCATTAAAACTTCTTAGGAATGGAGAATTTATAAGGAATTATCTCTTGGATCCGGGAGAAAAATTATGCCCCACATTCCACAAACAAAAATAACATTATTGAAGACAAACAGCATTACTCATTGTCATGATCAGGTGAAAATTCACAGGACAAATTCTATGAAAATGTTAAGCCATTTATGATATATATATATTTAAATATACAGCAAAACTATATATGTAGCAAATATATATATATAGTAAAAACTCCAATTAGGTCTAAAATTTGGTGGTGTCACTAAACATTTTGTTGTGATAGAAAAACTCTTAAATATGAGGTCTGTGACAAGCGAAACTTAGTTCTGAGGTTTAACAATGTTTCAGAAGGGAGGTGGGGTTGTTTTCTTTTCTTTTTTGCCACATATGTGGCTTGCAGGATCTTAGTTTCCTGACCAAGGACTGAATCCTGGGCCTGGACAGTGAAAGTTCAGAGTCCTAACCATCTGACCACTGAGGAAGTCCTATAATGTCTTAACAATGCTAATATGAAACTGGCCAAATTTAGTGGTCATATATGGATGTGAGACTTGGACAGTGAAGAAAGTTGATCGCCAAAGAATTGATGCTTTTTGAACTGTGCTATTGGAGAAGACTCTTGAGAGTCCCTTGGAGATCCAACCAGTCCATTCTAAAGGAGATCAGTCCTGGGTGTTCATTGGAAGGACTGATGCTGAAGCTGAAACTCCAATACTTTGGCCACCTCGTGCGAAGAGTTCACTCACTGGAAAAGACTCTGATGCTGGGAGGGATTGGGGGCAGGAGGAGAAGGGGATGACAGAGAATGAGATGGCTGGATGGCATCACCGACTCGATGCACATGAGTTTGAGTGAACCCCGGGAGTTGGTGACGGACAGGGAGGCCTGGCGTGCTGTGATTCATGGGGTCGCAAAGAGTTGGACACGACTGAGCGACTGAACTGAACTACTGACGGTTCTGCCAAAATGGTTAAAGCTGTAGGACCGTTAATTTAAACTGAGGTGGCAACATTTTTCAAGGCTATGAAACATAAGTCAGTTCCTTGCATAAGTGACTTAGAGTTACTCTCCATTAGAAAATTAGAACACACACGGTTTGTAATAATTAAGTCTCTGAACTTTGTGCCCTCCTAAGGTCAGGCCATATGCTATTCAGCTGTGGTAGATGAATCAGAATACCAAAAACCATCTGCTTATGTATTGAAATTAAGATGCTTGCAGTGGCATCATCTAGAGAGAATTGAAATTTTAAGCATTCAGTTTATTAAATACTTAACAATATATATAGGATCAAAATCTTGAACTTGCAATTTCATTTATGATACTGAACTCAGTTTCATCAAGTCAAAGCCATGACCAAACAAAATTACAAAATAGTGGTGGTTAAAATGTAGCCTTCTCCCTTTCATTAACTAAATAAATAAGAACTCTATAGGCTGCCCTTCTCAATATTGAAGAAGACCTACAACTGTGAAGTTACTGAATTACAATTTAAATAGTGTAGTGATAGCTGAATATGGTAATGCTGCAGCAATGGAGGAATGTTACAGTTATGTGAACATTTTCCTAAATATTAATTTAAAATTAAAATAATTACCATCATTCCAACAATACTTGGAACTATTTACATTCTAAATGGTTACCTCTTGACAAAAAATGAAGCTATTGTATACAGTTAAATAATAAAAGAGTTTAGTACAGGCCAGATACTCATTGCTATTCATATGTTCCATAATAATCTAAGCCTAATTACTGTAACAACTCTGTGAGGTATATCTTATCCATAAGCCTACTGAAAATAGTGAAAGTCACTTATTCCTGTCCAACTCTTTGTGACCCCATGGACTAAAACCTCTGTACGCTGGATTCACCAAAGAAGAATACTGGGTGGGTTGCCATTCCCTTCTCCAGGGCATCTTCCAGATCCAGGGTACAAACCCAGGTCTCCTGCACTGCAGGTGGATTCTTTAGCATCTGAGCTCTTTACTGTGGAAACCCGTAAGGTTACTGAAGCACATGTTAAGTAGCTAAACTATGTCACCCAAGGAAGAAAAGGTAAGAGTTGGACTTTGAATCTAAGAAACCTAGTTCTAGGATGAAAGTTTTCAGGTACTACACTAGAGCTACACTCCTAAATAAATAAATGCAAAAATAAGGTCTGAAGTAAAGAAAGAAAGAATGAAAAATTCATTTCTTTTAAAAGGAGATACCACGACGCAATTATCAGAGAGGCTAAACTCCAATAAACAGAAAACCCCAAATATTGGTGAAGAAACAGAGCCACAGGAACTCAATTTATTAACTGTTGTTGGAATGTAAAATGGTACAAGCACTCTGCGGGCTTCTTATGAAGCTAAATATAGGCTACCTACAATGGAATACAGCAATCACACTGCTAGTTAATTATCCAGATGCACTGAAAACATGAAAGCCTCCACACAGATGTTCAGAGCAACTTTATTCATATTTGCCAAAAACTGGAAGTAATCAAATTGTCCTTCAATAAGTGAATAAACTTTGATGAATCCATATCATAGATTATTATTTGGCAAGTAAAAGAAATGGGTTACTGAGCCTTGAAAGAAATGGAGAAGGTTTAAAGAGCTATTACTAAGTGAAAGAAGTCATTCTCAAAAGCCTGACTAAAAAGGGATGCTTTCACCTGTATGACATTCTGGAAAAGGCAAAGCTCTACAGGTGTTAAAAAGATCAGGGATTGCCAGAAGTTTGGTGGAAGAGTTTGGTGGAAGGGGAGGAGAAAGAGGGATGAATAAGTGGAGCCCAGGGGTCTTCAGGGTCCTAAAACTATCTACACAATATTACAATGGTGGACACATGGCATGATGCATTTGTCAAAACCCACAGAACTGTACAACAGGAAGAGTGATGCCTAACATAAATGATGGTGCTCACTTAATAATCATGTGACAACATTGGTCCATCGGTTGTAAAAATTATACTCAAAAATAAAGAAATGTAATTAATAAAAGTTCTTTTGTGGTGTTAGAAATAATCTCTAATAATATGAATTACTTCTGTGCACAGAAATTCAATAAAAGAAGCAATACTTATTACAAGGAATTGGTTCAACAATTCTGGTGGCAGACTAAAGAAAAGAACGTTGGCAAGGCATACAGTCAGGAGCTAAAATTCATGACTGGAAACTATATGAACTGAAGCCTGGAATCTCTGGACCTAGAAAGGGGCTATCCTTTTTTAACAGGATTTCCCAAGTGGCTCAATAGTAAGGAAGCCACCTACTAATGCAGGAGACCTGGGTTTGATCCCTGGGTCAGGAAGATCCCCTGGAAAAGGAAATAGCAATCTGCTCCAGGACTCTTGCCTGGGAAACCCCATGAACAGAGGAGCCTGGTGGGCGTCCATCCATGGGGTCACAAAAGACTCGGACACGGCTTAGCGACTGAGCACACGCACACCGTCTTTTAAAGGCCTTTTGATTAATTAAGTTTGGCCAACCCAAGATGATAGATCTTTTAATAAAATTGACTGCTTAGGACTGATTCATTAAATCAATTTCATTGCAGCTTCAAAATTCCTACAGTGCAGTGCAAAGATGAGTGGGTAACTAAGTCATTAGGAGGGGTGTGTGTGTGCACTATAAAATAGTTATTTCAAAGCCTCCTTGAAGTTTCACGGAAGTGTAGCTCTCTCTTGTAAACTACCTGATGTAGAAACACACTAGAAGGGGAATTCTGCAGTATTCAGTTCAGAAGAAAGCTGTGTGGGAAACCATGACGGTGGATATAGCAGTCCTGGTAGTCTGGGGGGAAGCACTGTGGACAAGGAAAGCAAGTTCATTTGTTGAGAAAGTGTATTTTCCAGTAAAAGCAAGATGTTACCCAATTCTATTCAAAAAGGCATATACGGTAGTCCGTCTGCCACCACGTACTTGGCTGATCATCTTAGAGAACTCAGCATCAGTCCGTTGTTGGGATATGGACACTCAACAGAGTCTACAGCCAGGCCAGCCTCGGGGGTGGAATTCAGCGTTGCTAAGCTCATGCTGATCCCATCCTTGTCACCAGGGCTGCTTTTTTCATGAGTCACTGAGGAAAGACAGAGGTGGCTGAGCAGGATGCTGACAGACATTCATAGTAGAGGCCATCTTAGTCACTTGATTGCTAAAGTCCCTCTTTTTGTTTTGTTTGTTTGTTTTTACTAATTCACATGGGACACAAATATCTTCCTATCCTGCTTCCAATGACATCTACCTACATACCACCTTCAAGACTCTTTTTTCGTGAATCTTGCAATTGTGCCCCTGATCATTCCACCAAACCATTGGCCACATTTCATGAATTGGTATCGAGCTGGTCATTTGACATCTCTCCTTATAGGCAAAAACAAACAGGCAATTACCCTGACTGAAGCTCTGCCTTTTACTGAAAACAAGTCCCTATGCCCAACTTACAGGGAGGCTAAACAAGAACAGAAGGTCAGGGTGTGGAGCCCAGAAAGATGTACTGAGGGTCCTGCAAGGAGAGGAGTGGCTCATGCCTTAAAAACCCCAAACGCCCTGAAAGCTCTCAGTGAAGCCCTTTCCTAGAATGCTGAGGCAGGGGCATGGTGAGTTGTTTAAACATGTTGGTGTCAGAGCCCTTGTTCTGAGGGTCGGGTCACGGTCAGGTAACTGTTCCTGTAAATACCTCATGAGTGTTAGTCTCTGTTCTGACAAGAAAGGGCAGGGCCTGAGGCATGACTTACCCGCCAGGATCCAGTCCTGGCTGAGTCAGAGCTCAGCTGGCAGCACCACCAGGGCCGGGTCCTCAGACCCTGCTCAGCCGTCATCGCTGAGGGAGCCGGGTGCCCAACCCAACTGGCCCTCAGGCTCCTCAGGCCGGCTGTGTGGTGGCGGTCGTGGGAGTAGGTCCTACAGATGGCATCCCAGGCAGACGGGGCTGCCAGGAGGTGGCAGAGGCGGGGAGAGGGTCACTGCTTCCTCAAGGCCTGGGCCCGGCCAGTGGGGCCACAGTAAGGGCTCTGGAGGTCAGCAGGACACAGCCCCACACATGTCCCCTGGGCCCCCAGATCACCGCTGGTCCGAGGCTGGATGAACTGGAGCACCCTGGGGGGAAGGCCAGGATCTGACTCTCACCTCACTGTCCACCTGACGATCACTGCCCCACTCACCCTGGCTCTATGTCCCCACTAACGGTCACTCACTGACAGTTCCTTCCTTGGGGGAGGAGCCCACTGCAAATGGCTGAACAGGACTCGCTGCCTGGTAACAGGGTGCAGAGTAATAGCTCACAGATAGGCTGTGCTGAGGTCTGCTCTTGGCCGTGCTCTGTTTCACGTCTCCTGGTCGAGTCTCCATTCAGCTCTGTCCTTTAGAGGTACCCCCAGACAGAAACTAGATGGCCACAGCTGTCAGCTTTGGGCGGTCTCTTTATATCCCGCAGTACTGTCTTTACGGGGCTCAAGAATGTGGCTTATGAGTAGGAGTCATGGACATGTGAGCTACTTCCTCACACAAGCTACTTTTCCCTCAGCCCTGCTCAAGCCCTGTCTCCTTCATCCCCACTTCCATTTGATAATGGAGCACTGTCACATGTGCCTGACTCTGTGCCTGGGTAGGTCAGAATATCTTGCCTCCTGATGAACAGGAATAGAAAAATAAATAATAAAAATAAGATGCAAGATAACTTAAGCATCCTATTTCTACTCACATGTACAAGCACTATTCATTAAGAATCAGAGAATATTCAACACTGAGTTGAAGCTTAATGTCTACAGGCAGCAGTCAGACAGGAAGACTGCAGAAAGGACTGGAAGCCCAGGGGCACCAGCTGAAACTGCTCTGCCACTTAAGTCACATGGGTCAGCACTGGAGTTACAGCTTCAACATCAGTCTTTCCAATGAATCTTCAGGATTGATTTCCTTTAGGATGGACTGGTTGGATCTCCAAGGGAGATTGCAGTCCAAGGGAGACTCAAGAGTCTTTTCCAACAAGGCAGTTCAAAAGCATCAATTCTTTGGTGCTCAGCTTTCTTTATAATCCAATTCTCACATCCATACATGACTACTGGAAAAACCATAGCTCTGACTAGACAGACCTTTGCTGGCCAAGTACTGTCTCTGCTTTTTAATATGCTGTCTAGGTTGGTCATAGCCTTTCTTCCAAGGAGCAAGCATCTTTTAATTCCATGGCTGTAGTCACCATCTGCAGTGATTTTGGAGCCCCCCAAAATAAAGTCTGTCACCGTTTTCATTGTTTCCCCATCTATTTGCCATGAAGGGGTGGGACCAGATTCTGCGATCTTAGTTTTCTGAAGGTTGAGTATTAAGTCAAATTTTTCACTCCCTCTTTCACTTTCATCAAGAGGCTCTTTAGCTCCTCTTTCACTTTCTGCCGTAAGAGTGGGATCATCACTTATCTCAGGTTATTGATATTTCTCCTGGCAATCTTGATCCAGTTGGTGCTTCATCCAGCCTGGCATTTTGCATATGTGCTTCCCTGGTGGCTCAGAGATTAAAGCGTCTGCCTCCAATGCGGGAGACCCAGGTTCGATCCCTGGGTCAGGAAGATCCCCTGGAGAAGGAAATGGTAACCCACTCCAGTATTCTTGCCTGGAGAATCCCATGGACAGAGAAGCCTGGTAGGCTACAGTCCATGGGGTTGCAAAGACTTGGACATGAGTGAGCGACTTCACTTTCACTTTCACCCTGTATATAATTTAAGTAAGCAGGATAACAATATACAGCCTGGACATACAACAACCAGTCTGTTGTTTCCTGTCTAGTTCTGTTGTTTCTTGACCTGCATACAGGTTTCTCAGGAGGCAGGTCAGGTGGTCTGGTATTCCCATCTCTTGAAGAATATTCCACAGTGATCCACACAGTCAATGGCTTTGATTTAGTCAATAATGCAGAAATTTTTCTGGAACTTTCTTGCTTTTATGATGATCCAAAGGATGTTGGCAATTTGATCTCTAGTTCCTCTGCCTTTTCTAAATCCAGCTTGAACAGCTGGAAGTTCATGGTTCATGTACTGTTGAAGCCTTGCTTGGAAAATTTTGAGCATTATTTTGCTAGTGTGTGAGATGAGGGCAATTGTGTGGTAGTTTGAACATTCCTTTGCATTGTGTTTCTTTGGGATTGGAATGAAAACTGATCTTTTCCAGTCCTGTGGCCCCTGCTGAGTTTTCCAAATTTGCTGGTATACTGACTGCAGCAATTTCATAGCATCATCTTTTAGAATTTGAAATAGTTCAACTGGAAATTCATCACCTCCACTAGCTTTGTTCATAGCGATGCTTTCTAAGGCCCATTTGACTTCACATTCCAGGATGTCTGGCTCTAGGTGAGTGATCACACCATCGTGGTTCTATTGTATATATGTACCACAGCTTTCTTATCCATTCGTCTGCTGATGGACATCTTGGTTGCTTCCATGTCCTGGCTATTGTAAACAGTGCTGCGATGAACACTGGGATACATGTGTCTCTTTCAATTCTGGTTTCTTGGGAGTGTATGCCCAGCCGTGGAATTGCTGGATCATATGACAGTTCTATTTCCAGTTTTTTAAGGAATCTCCACAGTGTTCTCCAGAGTGGCTGTACTAGTTTGCATTCCAACCAATAGTGTAAGAGGGTTCCCTTTTCTCCACACCCTCTCCAGCATTTATTGTTTGTAGACTTTTTGATAGCAGTCATTCTGACCAGCATGAGATGGTACCTCATTGAGGTTTTGATTTGCATTTCTCTGATAATGAGTGAGATGTTCAGCATCTTTTCATGTGTTTGTTAGCCATTATGTCTTCTCTGAAGAAACGTCTGTTTAGTTCTTTGGTCCATTGTTTTACTGGGTCATTTATTTTTCTTGAATTGTGCTTGTGCATTTTTGAGATTAATTCTTTGTCAGTTCCTTCATTTACTATTATTTTCTCCCATTCTGAAGGCTGTCTTTTCACCTTGCTTTCTTCATTGCGCAAATGCTTTTAAGTTTAATTAGGTCCCATTTGTTTATTTTTGCTTTTATTTCCATTACTCTGGGAGGTGGGTCATAGAGGATCCTGCTGTGATTTATGCCAGAGTGTTTTGCCTATGCTCCCCTCTAGGAGTTTCTGGTCTTATGTTTACACCTTTAATCCATTTTGAGTTTATTTTTGTGTATGGTGTTAGAAAGTGTTCTAGTGTCATTCTTTTACAAGTGGTTGACCTGTTTTCCCAGCACCACTTGTTAAAGAGATTGTCTTTTTTCCATTGTATATTCTTGCCTCCTTTGTCAAATATAAGGTGTCTATACGTGCGTGGATATATCTCGGGGCTTTCTATTATTATTACTGTTTTACTCCCATGCTATGATTTCCATTACAGAATTTCCTCTTACTCATGCCTGGTGTTTCCTTAAATTTTTCTCAATAAAAAATGGGGACATGTGATACTGGAGTTTCCAGTGCTCTTGATTTTGCAGATTCTGTAGCTGATGTGCAGTCCAACACATCCCTCTATTTTCTGTATCACTTGCAGCCCTGTGGCCAGATGGGCAGTTTTGCAGTGTTCTTTCATCACAAGGCGGGTGATACTTGGGTTTTTCTCTTTGTGCCCAGTTACTGATTCTCAGTGCCCTGTCTTTATGTAAGTGGTAAAAGTTATTATATTCAAATTCTGTAATTTTATTTATTAGCTACAATAACAAGGACTGCTTTCTTCATCCACTCTTTGGCTATTGGCTATGCAACAATATAACTCATATATAAATGGCAGGATAAATGCTGGATTCTTTTCTGGATCTACCCAGCTTTCAAGATAATTAATTGATTCTCTGTCATTGGAGAAGTTTTGTTGCTGATCAGTCGATAAATTGTGTCCAACTCTTTGCAACTCCATGAACTGCAGCTCCCCGGGCTTCCCTGTCCTTAAGCATCTCCCAGAGCTTGCTCAAACTCATGTCCTTTAACTTGGTGATGCCATCCAACATCTCTCGTCCTCTGTTGTCGCCTTCTCCTCCTGACTTCAATCATTCCCAGCATCATGGTCTTTTCCAATGAATCTGCTTTTTGCATCAGGTGGCCAAGGTTTTGGATCTTCAGCATTTGTATCCAACTTTTTGCGAGCCCATGGACTGCAGCATGCCAGGCTTCCCTGTCCTTCATCATCTCCTGGAGCCTGCTCAAACTCTCATTGAGTCAATGATGTCATCCAACTATCTCGTGCTCTGTTGAGTTAGTCCTTCCAATGAACCTAGAAGGTTAGTCACTTGTTTATTTTTCTAATATATATTTTAATTCAAAAATTTAAACTATTATAATTCTTATGTTTATTAAACTTGACGGCGTTCCAATTTTAGCAGTGGGAGCCTCTTCAATTTGGCACCTGAGATTTTTGCCTAAATATCCAAAATATTTTTTTCTTTTACATGAATCCAATCATTTGACTAGAATGTCTTAGTGTCTGCTGTTCTTGCTCAACATGATCATGTAAATACTGGTCTTTCAATATGCAGTTTTAAATCAGGTTTCATTTTAGAAAGTTCTACTGAATTAGTTTTAGTACCTGTTCTGTTCCTTTGGCATTTTTCTCTTTTCAAGCATCCTACTATATTTATGGAGGATCTTCTGTTCCTATCTTTTCTGTTGTCATCTCCATCTCCTACATAATTTATTTTTTTTTATTTTTAAATATTTAAACTTTTTCTCCCTTTTACCTTTACTGTTCATAATGTATTTCCTTTTGTATTGGCATGCCTGAACAGCATATTAAAAGGCAGAGACATTACTTTCCTGACAAAGGTCCATCTAGTCGAAGCTATGGTTTTTCCAGTAGTCATGTATGGATGTGAGAGTTGGACCATAAAGAAATCTGAGCACCAAAGAAGTGATGCTTTTGAACTGTGGTGTTCAGAAGAGAAGACTCTTGAAAGTCCCTTGGACTGCAGTGAGATCCAACCAGTTAATCCTAAAGGAAATCAGTCCTGAATATTCATTGGAAAGACTGATGCTGAAGCTGAAACTCCAATTCTTTAGCCACTTGATGCAAAGAACTGATGAACTAGAAAAGACCCTGATTCTGGGAAAGGGCAGGAGGAGAAGGGGACGGCAGAGGATGAGATGGTTGGACGGCATCACCGACTTGGTAGACATGAGCTTGAGCAAGCTCTGGGAGTTGGTGATGGACAGCGAAGCCTGGTGTGGCCTGATGAAGTCCTTGGCTTCACGAAGAGTTGGAAAGGGCTGAGCGACTGATGACTGGCCTGCTTCTAATTTAGTCTTCATAGCCAAATGATTTTTAACTCTAATGTAACATTTTTTCCCACATCTTTTCTTACACTGTTTGCTTACACCGTTTAATTATATATATTTTTTGGACTGTATAATTTTTTTAACAACTTTAACTCACTTTCCTACTCTGAATCTTACATATTCAATCTCTTTGAGTATGTTTTTCATACAAGAAACAAGTTCTTTGTATGTAGAGATGTTATTTTTCTTCTTATTCTTATGTTACTTTGCTAAGTTTTCAAATGATTTTGAACTTGATGCTCTTATATTTCTCAATCTTGCATGAATTTAGTCAGTCATTCTTAGGTGAATTGCTTTCTGAGGTATGAAAGCATCTGTCTACCACTTTTATCTGGACTTTTAAAATATTTGACTCTGCTTTCCTTGTTCAGTTCAGTTCAGTTCAGTCACTCAGTCGTGTCCGACTCTCCACGACCCCATGAATCACAGCACGCCAGGCCTCCCTGTCCATCACCAACTCCTGGAGTTCACTCAAACTCATGTCTACAGAGTCGGTGATGCCATCCAGCCATCTCATTCTCTGTCATCCCCTTCTCCTCCCGTCCCCAACCTTTCCCAGCATCAGAGTCTTTTCCAGTGAGTCAACTCGTTGCATGAGGTGGCCAAAGTATTGGAGTTTCAGCTTTAGCATCAGTCCTTCCAATGAACACCCAGGATTGATCTCCTTTAGAACAGACTGGTTGGATCTCCTTGCAGTATAAGGGACTTGTAGGACTCAATTTAATTTCCACTCTCAGGAGTTTTAATTTCTCCTCTGAGGCCCACTTGAGAGGGGAAGTCTGAGTCCTGAAAGTTCATGGAATCTAGACTATTGCAGCTCAAGAATTCTCACTGCAAGCCCACTAAACTCAACTACTATCAGACCTGGCAAAGCACCTTCTGATTTCAGCTGCTATTTCTCTTGGGATCATGTGCCCTCTTTGATTATCTTTTAGCAGTTTATAGTTTTCCTATTCTACCAGTCAATCCTAAAGGAAATCAACCCTGATTATACATTGGAAGGGCTGATGCTGAAGCTGAAGCTTCAATACTTTGGCCACCTCATGCAAAGAGCCAACTCATTGGAAAAGACTCTGAAGCTGGTAAAGACTGAGGACAGGAGGTGAAGGGGGTGACAGACGATAACGTGGTTGGATGCCATCACAGACTCAATGGATTTGAGGATGAGCAAACTCCGAGAGATAGTGAAGGACAGGGAAGCCTGGTTTACTGTAGTCCATGGGACTGCAGAGTCAGAAACAACTGAGAAACTCGTCAGATGTCCCTTTTCTGTCTGCTTTCCCAAAACCAATAAGAACAGCACCAAGTCTCCTAGCTGTTAGTGGTTACTGAAAATGTTGGCCAGGGTCTTTGATTTTTTCTACTTAACTGTTTGCCTATTTTAATGTGGTAATCAGAAAAACCTAACACCCAAAAAAGATGTCCCTTTAATTATAGCGGACTGCAACGAAAAAATAGGAAGGCAAGAGATATCTGGAGTAACAGACAAATTTGAGATTACAGTACAAAAAGAAGCAGGGCAAAGGCTAACAGAGTTTTGCCAAAAGAATGCACTGGTCATAGCAAACACACCCTTCCAACAACAGAAGAAAAAAACTCTACAAATAGATATCACCAGATGGTTACTACCAAAATCAGACTGATTATATTCTTTGGAGACAAAGATGGAGAAGCTTGATAAAGTCAGCAAAAACAAGACTAGGAGCTGACTGTGGCTCACATCATGAACTCCTTATTGCCAAATTCAGACTTATCTTGAAGAAAGTAGGGGAAACCCTAGACCATTCCGGTATGACCTAAATCAAATCCTTTATGATTATACAGTGGAAGTGGCAAATAGATTCAAGGGATTAGATCTAATAGACAGAGTTCCTAAAGAACTATGGAGTGAGGTTCTTGTCATTGTATAGGAGGCAATGATCAAGACCATCCCCAAGAAAAATAAATGCAAAAAGGCATAATAGTTGTCGGAGGATGCCTTACAAATAGCTGAGGAAGGAAGATAAGTGAAAGGCAAAGGAGAAAAGGAAAGATATACCCGTTTGAATGCAGAGTTCCAAAGAATAGCAAGGAGAGATAAGAAAGCCGTCCTCAGTGATCAATACAAAGAGATAGAGAAAAACAACTAAATGGGAAAGACTAGAGGTTTCTTCAAGAAAATTAGAGATACCAAGGGAAAATTTCATGTAAACATGGGCACAAAAAAAAATGACAGAATGGTATAGACCTAACAGAAGCATAAGATATTAAGAAAAGGTGGCAAGGATATATAGAAGAACTGTAAAAAAAAAAAAACAAAAAAAAAATCTTCATGACCCAAATAACCACGATGTTGTGTTCACTCAACTAGAGCCAGACATCCGGGAATGTGAAGTCAAGTGGGCCTTAGGAAGCATCACTACAAACAAAGCTGGGGGAGGTGATGGAATTCCAGTTGAGCTATTTCAAATCCTAAAAGATGCTGCTGTGGAAGTGCTGCATTCAATATGCCAGTAAATTTGGAAGACTCAGCAGAGGTCACAGGATTGGAAAAGGTCAGTTCTCATTGCAATCCCAAATAAAGAAGATGCCAAAAAGTGTTCAAACTACCACACAATTGCACTCATCTCACAGACTAGCAAAATAATGCTCAAAATTCTCCAAGACAGGCTTCAATAGTACGTGAACTGTGAACTTCTGGATGTTCAATCTGGGTTTATTTATTTATTTATTTAGTCTCCATGGAAATTGTTTATTTTTTTCTCCAAACTTTTAAAATTAATTAACTAATTTTACTTTACAATATTGTATTGGTTTTGCCATACATTGACTTGAGTGTACATGTGTTCCCCATCCTGAACTCTCCTCCCACCTCCCTCCCCATCCCATCCCTCTGGGTCCAGAGATCAAATTGCCAATAGCCTTTGGATCATCGAAAAACCAAGAGAGTTCCAGAAAATCATCTACTTCTGGTTTGTTGACTATACCACCAAAGACTTTGAATGTACGGATCACAGCAAACTGTGGAAAATTCTTTAAGAGATGGGGATACCAGATCACCTGACTTGCCTCCTGAGAAATCTGTGTGCAGGTCAAGATATAACAGTTAGAACTGGACATGGAACAACAGACTGGTTCCAAGTCGGAAAAGGCATACGTCAAGGCTGTATATTGTCACCCTGCTTATTTAACTTATATGCAGAGTACATTGTGTGAAATGCCAGGCTGGATGAAGCACAAGCTGGAATCAAGATTCCTGGGAGAAATATCAATAACCTCAGCAATGCTAGTGAAACCATCTTGATGGCAAAGAGCAAAGGAGAACTAAACAGCCTCTTGATAAAAGCAAAAAAGGAGAGTGAAAATTTTGGCTTAAAACTCAACATTTAGAAAATTAAGATCGTGGCATACAATCCCATGACTTCATAGCAAATAGACGGAGAAACAACTGAAATAGTGGAAGACTTTATTCTGGGGGCTCTAAAATCACTGCAGATGGTGACTGCAGCCATGAAATTAAAACTGATTGCTCCTTGGAAGAAAAGCTATGACCAACCTAGACAGCATATTAAAAAGCCGAGACATTACTTTGCCAACAAAGTTCTATCTAGTCAAAGCCATGGTTTTTCCAGTAATCATGCATGGATGTAAGAGTTGAACTATAAAGAAAGTTGAATGCCAAAGAACTGATGATTTTGAACTGTGTTATTGGAGAAGACTCTTGAGAGTCCCCTGGACTGCAATGAGATCAAACTAGTCATCTTAAAGGAAAAGAGTCCTCAATAGTCATTGGAAGGACTGATTCTGAAGCACCTCATTCAAAGAACTGACTCATTCAAATAGACCCTGATGCTGGGAAAGATTGAAGGTGGGAGAAGAGGACGATAGAGGATGAGGTGAATTGTTGGCATCACAGATGCAATAGACATGAGTAGGCTCCAGGAGTTGGTGAGGACAGGGAGGCCTGGTGTGCTCCAGTCCATGTGGTTGCAAACTGTTGGAGGTGACTGAGTGATGAACTGAACTGAACTGAGTACTACTGCAATTTTCCAGAAATACCCTTCCTCAGCTCTTTACTGTTATTTTTTAAGATGTGTATTTGGCTCTATTGATTCTTAGTTTCTGGCATGTGAGAACTTTCAGTTGAATTATGTGGGATCTAGTTTCCTGACCAAGGATCAAATCTGGGTCCCCTCAAGAGTTATGTCTTCGCTATTGGATCATGGAAGCCCCCCTCCCTTATTTCTTTAAATTTGCATATGGCCTGCCTACTGAGATTTTAAGTCCCAAACAAATAACAAGAACAAAGTTTCATAAGCTGGCTCACTCCAAGTTCATGCTATTTACTTTGATAGAGGACCAGATGTTGTTTGATGACCGTCTTATTCATCCTAAGGCATTCCCTGTGGGCCCGCAGGCTCAGCCTATACTAATTTTGTCCTCAGACATTGAGACATTGATGTTGGGAGAAATAGATTATACACATGGAGAATTTGGGATAGAAGGAATAAAACCTTACATTTCAGTTTTGTTCTGGCAACTTAGATCTAACAAATGGGCTTTTTTTTTTTTGCATGTGCATTCTGTACCTGGCATTATGATGTCTATTTGTGTACCTAATATTATAATTCAACTAAATTATAATTACAACTAAAAGATCTCAAAGATAACCAGATGGTGTGATCACTCACCTAGAGACAGACATCCTGGAATGTGAAGTCAAGTGGGACTTACAAAGTATCGCTACGAACAAAGCTAGTGGAAGTTATGGAATTCTAGTTCAGCTATTTCAAGTCTTAAAAGATGAAGCTGTCAAGGTGCTGCAATCAATATACCAGCATATTTGGAAAACTCAGCAGTGGCCACAGGACTGGAAAAGGTCAGTTTTCATTCCAATCCCAAAGAAACGCAATGCCAAAAAATGTTCAAACTACCGAACAATTGCACTCATCTCACACGCTAGCAAAGTAATGCTCAAAATTCTCCAAGCCAGGCTTCAACAGTAGGTGAATCTTGAACTTCGAGATGATCAAGCTAGATTTAGAAAAGGCATCACTTTAAGTATGTTTTGCCATTCCCTCCTGGCCTGTAGAGTTTCTGCTGAAAGATCAGCTGTTATCCTTATGGGGATCCCCTTGTGTGTTATTTGTTGTTTCTCCCTTGCTGCTTTTAATATTTGTTCTTTGTGTTTGATCTTTGTTAACTTGATTAATATGTGCCTTGGGGTATTTCGCCTTGGGTTTATCCTGTTAGGGACTCTCTGTGTTTCTTGGACTTGGGTGATTATTTCCTTCCCCATTTTAGGGAAATTTTCAACTATTATCTCCTCGAGTATTCTCTCATGGTCTTTCTTTTTGTCTTCTTCTTCTGGGACTCCTATGATTTGAATGTTGGGGCGTTTAATATTGTCCCATATGTCTCTAATATTGTCCTCATTTTTTAAAATTCTTTTTTCTTTTTCCAACTCTGTTTCATTTATTTCTACAATTCTATCTTCTAGCTCACTTATCCTGTCTTCTGCCTCCATTATTCTACTGTTTGTGCCCTCGAGAGTGTTTCTGATCTCATCTATTGTATTATTCATTGTATATTGACTCTTTTTTATTTCCTCTAATTCCTTATTGAACATTTCTTCCATCTTCTCAATCCTTTTCTCCAGTTTATTTATCTGTAACTCCATTTTGCTTTCCAGATTTTGAATCATTTTCACAATTAAAATTCGAAATTCTTTATCGGGTAGGTTCCCTATATCTTCCTCTTTTGTTTGTGTTGGTGGGCATTTACCCTGTTCCTTTACTTGCTGGGTATTTCTCTGCCTCTTCATCTTGCTTATATTGCTGTGTTCGGGTGGCCTTTCCGTCTTCTGACAGTCTGTGGAGTTCTCTTTATTATGTAGTTACCTCGTTGTGTGTGGGGTTGGATGGGTGACTTGTCAAGGTTCCCTGGTTAGGGAAGCTTGAGTAGATGTTCTGGTGGGTGGAGCTGGATTTCTTCTCTCTGGAGTGCAATGAAGTGTCCAGTAATGAGTTTGAGATGTCCGTGGGTTTGGGATGGCTTTGGGCAGCCTGTATATTGAAGCTCAGTGCTATTCTCCTGTGTTGCTGGATAGCTTGCGTAGTATGTCTTTCACTGAAACTTGTTGACCCTTGGGTGGTGCCTGGTTTCAGTGTATGTATGGAGGCTTTTGATGAGTACCTATCAATTAATGTTCTCTGGAACCGGAGATCTCTGGTGTTCTCAGGCCTCTGCCTCTGGTTTTCAGTCTTATTCTTGCAGGAGGCTCAAGGCTTCTCCCTCTTCTGTTTTCTGGTCTCCTCAGTGTCTAATTCCCGTCCTGACACCAGGATGCGGTGGTGGACACTTTTTTTTTTTTCCCAGCTCTCCTATTCAGTCCTGCTGTAGGGAGGGAGGAACAGCTAACAAATATCCCTGGCGTCTGTGGGGAGTGCTCGTGGTGTCTCGGCTACACTGGGAATGCTCCTGCTCAAGGCGTGTGTGCTTTCCCTGTTGATGCTGCTTAGGCTTTAGTTTGCTCTGCTGCAAGCTGTCCGCGGGTGGCGCTGGGTTGCATGCACTTCCCAGGTCTGAGCGGCTCAGGTTCAGGTCCTCGGGTACTCGACAAAGGCGCAGACTTGGCTGGGCCTGCCTTTTGTGCCTTCCCTGGTCCTAGCAGCTCAGGTGACCAGGCGTTTGGCGAGCGTGGTCGCTGCGACTTATCGCCTTCCCGGTCCCTGCCGCTCGGTTTTCTGGGGGTACAACCGGCGCAGTTTCTCAGGTGGATATCGACCAGCCCGAACCCAAGAAGTCCTGGCCACCAAGGAAGCCTGCTATAAAACTCCTAGAGGAGAACGTAGGAAAAACACTCTCTGACATAAATCACAGCAGGATCCTCCAAGACACACCTCCCAGAATATTGGAAATAAAACAAAAATAAACAAACGGGACCTAATTAAAATCAAAAGCTTCTGCACAGCAAAAGAAACTCTAAGCAAGGTGAAAAGACAGCCTGCAGAATGGGAGAAAATAATAGCAAATGAAGCAACTGATAAAGGATTAATCTCCAAAATATACAAGCAACTCCTGCAGCTCAATTCCAGAAAACTAAGTGACCCAATCAAAAAATGGGCCAAAGAACTAAACAGACATTTCTCCAAAGAAGACATAAAGATGGCTAACAAACACATGAAAAAATGCTCAACATCCCTCATAATCAGAGAAATGCAAATCAAAACCACAATGAGATACCATTTCACACCAGTCAGAATGGCTGCTATCCAAAGTCTACATGCAATAAATGCTGGAGAGGATGTGGAGAAAAGGGAACCCTCTTACACTGTTGGTGGGAATGCAAACTAGTACAGCCACTATGGAGAACAGTGTGGAGATTCCTCAAAAAACTGGAAATAAAACTGCCATATGATCCAGCAATCGCACTCCTGGGCATACACACCGAGGAAACCAGAATTGAAAGAGACACATGTACTCCAATGTTCATTGCAGCACTGTTTATAATAGCCAGGACATGGAAGCAACCTAGATGTCCATCTGCAGATGAATGGATAAGAAAGCTTTGGTACATATACACAATGGAGTATTTTTCAGCCATCAAAAAGAATGCATTTGAATCCGTTTTAATGAGGTGGATGAAATTGGAGCCAATTATACAGAGTGAAGTAAGCCAGAAAGAAAAACATCAATACAGTATACTAACGCATATATATGGAATTTAGAAAGATGGAAACCTGAACCCTGTATACGAGACTGCAAAAGAGACATAGGCATATAGAACAGTCTTTGGGACTCTGTGGGAGAGGGTGAAGGTGGGATGATTGGGGAGAACGGCATTGTAGCATGTATATTATAAGTGACCAGTCCAGGTTCGACGCATGATACAGGATGCCTGGGGCTGGTGCACGGGAATGACATGGAGGGAGGATATGGGGAGGAGGGAGGTGGAAGGGGGGTTTGGGAGGGAGAGCACATGTACACCCGGGGCGGATTCATGTCAATGTATGACAAAACCAACCAATATATTAATGTAAGGTAATTTGCCTCCAATAAAATAAATTAAAAAAAAAAAAAAAAAGAAAAGGCAGAGGAACCAGAGATCAAATTGCCAACATCTCATGGATCATGGAACAAGCAAGCGAGTTCCAAGAAAACATCTGCTGCTGCTTTATTGACTATGCCAAAGCGTTTGACTGTGTGGATCACAACAAGCTGTGGAAAATTCTTCAAGAGATGGGAATTCCAGACCACCTTACCAGCCCCCTGAGAAATCTGTGTGCAGGTCAAGAAGCAACAGTGGGAACTGGACATGGAACAACAGACTGGCTCCAAATCAGGAAGGGAGTACATCAAGGCTGTATATTGTCACCCTGGAATTAAGACTATGGGAAGAAATATCAATAACCTCAGATATGCAGATGACCCCACCCTTATGGCAGAAAGTAGCAAAGAACTAAAGAGCCTCTTGATGAAAGGGAAAGAGGAGAGTGAAAAAGTTGGCTTAAAACTCAACATTCAGAAAACTAATATTATGCCATCCTGTCCCATTACTTCATGGCAAATAGATGGGGAAATATTGACAACCGAGACATACTTTATATTTGGGGGCTCCAAAATCACAGCAGATGGTGACTGAAGCCATGAAATTAAAAGACACTTGCTCCTTGGAAGAAAATCTATGATCAACCTAGACAGCATAGTAAAAAGCAGAGATGCTACTTTGCCAACAAATGTCCATCTCGTCAAAGCTATGGTTCTTCCAGTAGTCACAGACGGATGTGAGAATTGGATATGAAGAAATATGAGTGCCAAAGATTTGATGCTTTTGACCTGTGGTGTTGGAGAAGGCTCTTGAGAGTCCCTTGGACTGCAGGCAATCCAACCTGTCCATCCTAAAGGAAATCAGTCCTAAATATCCATTGGAAGGACTGATGCTGAAGCTGAAACCCCAAAACTTTGACCACCTGATGTGAAGAACTGATTCATTGGAAAAGACCCTGATGATGGGAAAGATTGAGGGCAGGAGGACAAGGGGACGACAGAGGATGAGGTCATGGATGAGTATGGCATCATGGACTTGATGGACATGAGTTTGAATAGATTCTGGGAGCTGGCGATGGACTGGGAAGCCTGGCATGCTGCAGTCCATGGGGTCACAAAAAATCAGACACGACTGAGCAACTGAACTTAAACGAAGTATTGTTTAGTGTACAGTATTTGTTTTTCAGGACTGTATCTTTGCTAGATGCCTAGCCCTCAGATCAAAACCCTGACATCTACCCCAGTTTCTTAAATCTTGTTGGTATATGGATTTCCTACTGCTTACCTTATATTCTGAAAGTAACCTAACAACACATTTTTCTATTGACATTTCATGTATCATTTGGAATAATCTGATTTCTCCTATGTAAGCTTCCTTAATGTTCTGTCTTTTTTTGTTACTCTGGGACAAGTATCACATTTGAATCCTCTTTCCATACTTTCATTTCCTTTCCCCACGTTACCTGTGTGTTCTCATCCCCAAGTTATCTCTAAAACAGGATTTTAGTGTGAGACTTCTATAGACCCTTTCTTTCCTTTTGTACTTCATTCTGCATGTCTGCTGTCGCTACACTTCAGCCACAAAACTACACACGATTCTGAGTTCTATGCATGAGACAGGATGCTTGGGACTGGTGTACTGGGATGAACCAGAGGGATGGGATGGGGAGGGAGGTGGGGGGGGGTTCAAGATGGGGAACATATGTACAGCCGGTGCAGATTCATGTCAATGTATGGCAAAACCAATACAATAATGTGAAGTGAAAAAAAAAAACAAACAAAAACCTGATGTTATCATTTTACAGGAAAAAGTCCGTCTCTCACTCAGTGTATGTGACACGTCCTAAATGTAATGCCGCTTTTAAACTTTTCTAAAATTCTTTATATTATTGCACACCTAACCCAGTGCTCCTTGAATCTCTCTCATTTGGTTTTACTTATTCATGGACATATACTTTATTCTTAATGTGTGATTATTCTGGTTTCTTTTAATTGATTCTGACAATTGCCATACTTGACCCCTGATTAGCATGTCAGTTCTGCATTTTCAGCATATATACTTTGTGATACACATAAGCCCTTATGTGACTCATAATCACCTCATAACCAATATGAATTCATACAAAATCTAATAACTGTTGTCTGATCAAGTCTTTAAGTATCTACTCCACTTTTAAAACATGTCTCTAAATGATGTCAGAAATGCTTAAACTCTCACAGTCATGAATCCACTGTCCTAATGTCAGTAAGGATGACTGGTATTTCTTTGCTGGAATTTAATATTTAATTTCAAAAATAATATATAGATATTTAATCATGATGATACAGTTATGATTGTGACAGACATCATGTCCTGACCTCTCCCACACGCATGACACCTTCTGCCCACTCTGGACAGCACTGATGGATTTTGGGCAAATTGTTTTCACAGTCATCTCTAAGCATGATCCCTTCAAAATTAAAATAATCAAGATATTAGTTTTGTTGTTGTTGTTGCTGTGTTCATTAGAAGGCTTGTATTAAACAATATTTCTTCTAGAATTAAAAAATTGCAAAAGCAATTTAAATAATTACCAATTAAATTTTGAACTGTGGCATTGGAGAAGACTCTTGAGAGTCCCTTGGACTGCAAGGAGATCAAACCAGTCAATCCTAAAGGAAATCAGTACTGAATACTCACTGCAATGACTGATGCTGAAGCTGAAGCTCCAATACTTTAGTCACCTGATGCGAAGAACTGACTCATTGGAAAAGACCCTGATGCTGGGAAAGATTGAAGGCAGGAGGAGAAGGGGTGAATGGAAGAGGATGAGGTGGTTGGATGGCATCACTGACTTGATGGACATGAATTTGAGCAAGCTCTGGCAATTGGCGATAGACAGGGAAGCCTGGCGTGTTGTAGTCTATGGGGTCACAAAGAGTCAGACATGACTGAGTGACTAAACTGAACTGACTAAATTAGTATAAAAAACCACATACATATATCAATGTAAACATATGTGTATATAAATGCATAGATATGTACATCATAATTTATAATAATTTAATCAATATTAAAACTATATATACAACATTAAATCCCATTTAATTATGGAGAACTTAGAAATTCTGTTACCCATTGCTATTTGAAAAGTAGATAAAATTGTTAAAATTTGCAAAATTTGTAAATATTCAAGATTTATATTCCTGAGACATTTTGCTCAACGACCATAATACTTTTTATTTCACATATACAGTCCTTTTTGTTTCCCAGTAGAATCTACAATGTATTTTAATACATTTTCAAAACTTAGGAAGGATTTCATGAGGCCCAAATGAATGAGATACTTTATTTAGATCTATATGCAGTTCTTAATGCACATTAAGAAAGTCTAATACAAATAAAATAATTGTTTCATCTACTGCACTGCCATATGTGTACTATTCATGAGCAATGCACCAACAGAATCTTCCAGGCACATCCAGTTTAGTTTCCCTCAGTTGATTTTACTAATGAGGTAAACAAATCATTTTCTACATACAAAAGTGGCAGAAGTTGTGCTTTTCCTTCTGTTTTGTCTGCATTTCTATTGTGAAGATGACATTTATTCACGTCATTTAAGAAAAGGAAAAAAGTAGGCTTCTTTGTGAAACTCAGTTCTATAGAGACTAATAGTTTCTCTGTAAATACATTTTGATTATTCAGGATTAACTTAAAATGATATAATCTTTCATTTTAATTAGAGGTAGCAGTTAACAAAAGGTACCAAGTCAAAGACTAAAAATAGTTATTTAAGAGTCAGAGGCAGAGTCTTATTGCCACTTCTCTTCTTGGAGATCTAGTAGAAGGAATAGAATACATCTGTGAGTTCCCTAAAAGTGTAGAAATAATGTTGAGTGATTATAATTAGGAATATTGATTAAATTGCCTCCTAAAAATAACTTGTTACTCTCTGTATATAAATGGCATATATTCATATTTAGCTTAGTTAAGTGAATTTAATTAGAATAAGTATTGATCCCAGGCAACTGTATGGGAGCCACAGTGATTACTGGAAGCCACAGTGATTACTGGAAGCAGGCACTTGGGAGAATGGAGGGAGAAACATATTCTCTCCATCTGTTGTTTTTTTGTCCCCCACCATTTATATGGTGACTTCATTCACTTCATCAACTGAGAATCAATATGGTAGAAGCCATACTACCAACAGTACTTAGGCTCAGATTTCCATGTTTTTATCATCAGATCAGCATCCCTCATTTTGTGTATGTTTAAATTTCTAAAAACCAATCAAATTAGAGATGTCTACCTGCTTACCTCTTGCTCATTAATATATTAATACATGCACATGTATGCATAGAAACATACATTCCCATACATTTATTTCCCTCTCAAATTCAATTTTACAAATGTTCCAGATATTTATTATTCTCTTTCTGACTATACTTCACCCTGTATGACAGTCTCTATGTCCATCCATGTCTCTGTAAATGACAGAGTTTTGTTTCTTTTTTGGATGAGTAATATTCCATTGTATGTATGTACCACATCTTCTTTATCCTTTCATCTGCTGATGGACGTTTAGGATGCTTTCATGTCTTGGTGATTGTGAACAGTGTTGCACTGAACTATGATGTGCATGTATCTTTTTGAATTATGGCTTTCTCTGCATATGTGCCCAGGAGTAGGACTGCTGGGTCATCTCATAATTCAATTTTTAGTTAGTTTTTTGTTTGTTTTTTGCGGAATCTCCATAGTGGCTGTATCACTTTATATGCTCACCAGTGTGGGAGCATATTAAAAAAAAAAAAAAGTGTGCCGTTTTCTCCACACCCTCTCCAGCATGTAATTTATAGATTATTTTGATGATGGCAATTCTGACAGCTGTGAAATGATACCTCATTGTAATTTTGATTTGCATTTCTCTAATAATTAGTAACATTAAAATATCTTTTCATGTTTTTGTTGGCCATCTGTATGTCTTCTTTGGAGAAATGTCTGGTTACATATTTTGCCCATTTTTTTACTTTTATTTTTTTGATACTGAGCTGCATGAGCTGTTTGTATATTTTGGAAATTAATCCCTTGGCATTAGTTTAATTTTCAAATATTTTCTCCTACTCCAACTGTTGTTTTTTCATCTTATTTATGGTTTCCTTTGCTGTGCAAAAGATTTTAAAGTTAATTTAGGTCGCATTTGTTTATTTTTGGTTTTATTTTCATACTCTAGGAGATGAGCCAAAAAAGATCTTGCTGCCTCTATGCAATTTAAAATCATAAAATGGGCCAAAGAACTAAACAGACATTTCTCCAAAGAAGACATACAGATGGCTAACAAACACATGAAAAAATGCTCAACATCCCTCATAATCAGAGAAATGCAAATCAAAACCACAATGAGATACCATTTCACACCAGTCAGAATGGCTGCTATCCAAAAGTCTACATGCAATAAATGCTGGAGAGGGTGTGGAGAGAAGGGAACCCTCTTACACTGTTGGTGAGAATGCAAACTAGTACAGCCACTATGGAGTACAGTGTGGGGATTCCTCAAAAAACTGGAAATAGAACTGCCATATGATCCAGCAATCGCACTTCTGGGCATACACACCGAGGAAACCAGAATTGAATGAGACGCATGTACTCCAATGTTCATCGCAGCACTGTTTATAATAGCCAGGACATGGAAGCAACCTAGATGTCCATCTGCAGATGAATGGATAAGAAAGCTTTGGTACATATACACAATGGAGTATTACTCAGCCATTAAAAAGAATGCATTTGAATCAGTTCTAATGAGGTGGATGAAACTGGAGCCTATTATACAGAGTGAAGTAAGACAGAAAGAAACGCACCAATACAGTATACTAACACATATATATGGAATTTAGAAAGATTGAATTATAACCCTGTATACGAGACAGCAAAAGAGACACAGTTGTATCGAACAGTCTTTGGGACTTTGTGGGAGAGGGTGAGGGTGGGATGATTTGAGAGAATGACATTGAAACATGTATGTTGTCATATGTGAAACGAATCAGTAGTTCAGGGTCAATGCATGTTACAGGATACTCGGGGCTGGTGTGCGGGGATGACCAAGAGGGAGGATAAAGGGAGGAGGGAGGTGAGAGGGGGGTTCAGGAGGGGGAACTCATGTACACCTGGGGCGAATTCATGTCAATGTATGGCAAAACCAACCAATATAATATTGTAAAATAAAATAAATAAATAAATAAACAAAAAAATAATTTAAATTCAATTAAAATGCAATTGATACACACTTCTAGATGATACTTTCAAAATCACTAATACAAACTGAAGTTTTAAGAGATTTCTATTAAGATTTTGCTTAAATTTAAATAAAAATTTAAAGAAATTTGAGAAATATATTCTGGTTGAGAGTTTTCTTTATATCCATGGCTTCAAACCTTCTCCTCTCAAAGAAACACCTCAGCTTATAAATATATTTATCTTTCTGGATCTTCAGCCCTATAGAATTGGTCAGGATTTGGTACAAGAAACAAAAGTCACTCTAGATATTTTCAAATATAAAATAATCAAGTATAGAGTTTTGTATATTTATACCATTTTTGAAATGAGGAAGAATAAAAATTTTAGGTTTCTCCTCATTCTGTTTCAAGGTCCCTACCTCAGTAATTTCACTCAAGAGATTTGGAAAAATACCCAGAGGACAGCATAACACAGAAAAACTCCTGTAACATGACTGCTGGCTACAACTAGTGATCAGACCCTCATAATGATCTTTGTTCAATCTCATGTCTATATTTACCTTAATAATCCCAATATTCATTTACATATATATGAATATATAATTATATAACACATGAGTTTAAATCTATTTAACTGGTTTTGTGTTCTGGTTGTTCACATAGTATCTCTTCTATTTGTATTACCTCAAATGGAAAGTTAATCATTTCTGACTTATTCAGGCTCAAGCATAGTTATTGGGATTTCGTCATTAGCGGATTCCTATGGGTGATGAAAAGCTCAGTATCCCCTACTTTGTGGGCCTAGGGTTTAAGAGGCAGCTATCATTCCTCTCCAAACAGAGTTGCATGTAACTACTCTGCTCTCACCTTCCTATGAGATGCAATGAGACAGAAATGAATTCCCTACAGAATAGAAGTCTCAACTCCCTAATGAACTTTACTTGGCCTCATGGGTCATAGATTCTGAATGAATTAAGCAGAGTTGACACTGAAACCATACAGAGTTGCACTGAAATCACAGAGTTGACATTGCAATCATCCTTTGAGGTACACATTCAACACATATCTGATTCCTGCAAGGATGCCTTCCTCCTTTTTTTTAACACTCTCCAACTGACTCCCAGGTCACAAGAATTAGTGTACTGACTCAGTTCTCCTTATGTGATTCCATGTGTGATCTCAAGTGAGACAGACGTGTGGTTTCAGAGTTCCTCAAATCCAACATGTGTGGGAAAAGAAGTGTATGATATTCCCCCTACCCACTTCCCACGAGCAAATATCCTTCTTTTATTATTCCTTGTCTCAGAAAATGACAACAGTATTCACCTAATAAGCACTTGGAATTTCAGAATCATCCTTAGTTTATTTCTCTTTCTTGTCCCTCATATTCAATCCATCACCAATTCAGCTCTAAGTGACCTTCTAAATGTCTTCTAGGTTAATCGTGTCCTTTTCATCTCTCTTGCTATAACTTTGTGTTCCTTGGACTTCAATGAATAATACTTTAACTGATCTCCAAAAATGCTCAACAGCAAAAGATCTATTTTTGAAACACACATCGTTTCCCCTCTTACTGCTACCATGGCCACCATTCCCTCCTGATTCATGCACTTACTGTACTTAAAACCTTTCTGAGCCTCCATATCATCCTTTGGAAAATATACACATCATGCAAATAAGCTATAGGGCCCTGAATAATCTCAATCTTACTATGTTCACAGTCTTGTATCTCTCCAAACCCCTCCTCCACGGCTTTGCTCAGATAAATCAGCTTTTTCATTACGTTATACATTACTTGTAATAGACATGATGTGGAAACAACTTGAGTGACTATCTACAGATGAATGGTGAAGGAAAATCTAGTATATACACATATATATTCGATTAACATTCAGTCATAATAAAAGAATGAAATCTTTCCATTTGGGACAACAGGGACAGACCTTAAGCTAAGGGCATTATGCTGAGTATAAAAGTGACAACAAATAAACAACATTACATATGGAAAACAGATTGGTGGGTGCCACAGGGAAAGGGGGCCGAGAAAAATAGGTGAGATGGGTCAAACTTCTAGGTATAAAATAATTCCTGGAGATGGAAAGATGAACATGATGACTAACATGGATAATTCTGTATTGCATAGTTAAAAGTTCCTAGGAGACTAGATCTTAAAAGTTCACAAGAAAAAATAAATAACTATGGAGATGGATATGAAATAGCCGTATTGTGGTGACAGTTTCAAAACGCATACTCATAGCAAATCATAACGCTATACATCTGAAACCAGTATAATGTTTTGTATCGATTATACCTCAATTAAAAATAAAAAGACCACTCACTGGTTATTTCTACCTCTCAGAGGGCCTGAGTGGTTGAAGGTGTGGACAGACTTCAGGCCTGGCTGAGGGAAGAGGCTTCAGAACGGAACCGCTGAAGGGGACGCCTGCCACCTTCACACTAGTCCTGACCTCAGCTTAGGTGGCCGTTAACTCAAGAGCCGCAGCAGGACATTCACTCTGAGCTCCTCCTGGGTCGCAGCCTTCTCCGCAGCAGCCAGCTCTTCCTTCTCACGCTCCTCACGGCCTTGGCGGGAGCGACGCCGAGGCGTGACCACCCGCGGGTGCTCATGGGAGCACCAGCCACGCCTGCGCAGAACCGGATCCCACGTCCACCGCCTCTGCCCGGGCCTGTTCCGTTGAAGTAGCCCCGGTGTTTTGTCCTCACAGCAGAGAAGAGTCTGTGACCACAGCCGTGTAGGCAAATTCACAGAAGATGCCTTTTATGCCTGTGATCATAAAAACCTCCGGGTCCATCGCCACCCAAAGTCACGGCTCCCGGTAAGCCTTGGGCCTCTGATGAGTGAGGTTCCAGGAGGGAGGTGACCAGCAGTAGGAGTGGTGCTCATGGCCCAACTTGCTGGCTTGTCTTCCTGGAGGATATGGTGCTGATGTAAGCCTGGTTTCCTGAGCTGCCAGCAGGAGCTTCTTCCAGGTTCTCATCAGATCTAAAGGTACCCGCATCATTTTTCCTTTTGTACATGTTCCCTTCCATTTGAGAGTCAAGGTTGATGCCACCTAAATGAGTTCCTGCTACACGGGATTGGAGGACAACAAGGGCTCTGGGCATTATGAAAGCTTCCTTTTAGTCAGGATGGGGACCCAAAACAGTGCTCTGTGACCTCTTTCCAGGGAGCAAGGAGTGACTTACTTGGTGGCACTGGTCTTAAGAGGTTTGGTTGTGGCCATTATTATAATTGTTAATCAATATTCACTTCTTGTGAAACAGAAGAGATTTTATGTATAGACCATATTAGTGTTAGATGTAGCCTGTAACAAACTAATACTGAAGTTAAGCAGCTTAAAATAATGGTAAAAAGGAATCCTTGTCTCGCTTTTTTTGAAACTTTAATTTCAATTCTATTTTTTCTATTCCTTTAGAGGCTTTACTTTTTTCATATTTCTTCTAAAAACTTACAACATTCAATTTTTTGAGGGGACACACCGTGCAGCATGGGGTATCTTAGTTCCCTAACGAGAGATCCACAACCCATGCATTGGAAGTGCAGTCTTAATCATGGAACTCCAGGAAAATCCGTGCAACTTCTGAATACAATGACAATGATTTTCTGAATTCCTTATTCTCGAAATATTTTGACATCATCAGGATGTCCAAATCTTGTCACCTTTTTGTCCCTTCATCAGGCTCAAATTAATCTTTATTTTTTCTTTCCCAAATTGGTCTAGATCACAGTTTCTAACTCTCACCCTGTATTATCCTTAGCTCCTTTGCTCTCTATAGGGATATCTCCCGGAAGAAACCCTAAGCTCAGTTTAAAAAAAAGAAGAAAGAAATACAAAAATATACCTGTACTTTTACCTACAAAACCCACCTCCAAGGTTCACTCCTGTACACAGGAAGTGTCTAATGAATTGATACATTGTATTCGTTTTTCCTGACTTGCTTCATCAGGTAGCACTTTTTAATATAATGCTCCTCAGTTGTCCCTACCCTGTTTCAAAAAGCCAAAGTATTTAACATGATTTACTCAATTCTTCTATTCTACTCCATCATTCTCAAATGCATCACAATTTCATCAAAAACAAACTAAACAAACAAACTAGCCAATAAATTGGAGCTTTATGTAAGTCATTCTTTTCCACCTACGATACTATTCTCTGTGATCCTTCCCTGTAGTTAATACCTCCATCTTCCTTCTAAATTACATGATATTCTGCATATATCCTTAAATTTCTCTAATTTAAACAAAATGAAAAACTCAACCCTGTCTCCTTTTAGAAAGGACATCCCAATTGCTCTATTGCAATTAAATTTAAGATACAAGGGGAAATAGTTGTCCCCAAAGTCTAACAGATAACCTGGAGAAACATCAAGTAGTTTGGATATCTCAGGCTAGTTGCCTCTAGCAAGAAGCCATTTTACTTTGCTTTCATAAGAGTTACTGGGTTCTGTTAATACCCTGTGGTGTGCATAGTGGCATCTAGGAGAAACTGGGCCAAAGTGATCGAGGAAAGACTGTGTAAGTTGGAAACTTTTATAGTCAACTGCAAAGAACACTACTATTGATGATAGATAAAAGGCCCAGCCATGAAGCTGCTAGAAAATTTGTGTTCCAGGTGTCAGTAAAATTCTGTGGTCCAAGATAGTATTAGATATGCGTAGAATAGCAGGGTAAGTAATTTCAAGTTCATGATCTACATTTCTTAATCAGGAATTGAATTTACCCATTAAAGAAGAAAATGCAGTGCTAAAAATATCTTTGCATAGGCAGGCTCATCTTTCACTTCCTAAATTAAATGCTGAAATGATTTCATTAGCACATTTAACCCAAGTACGATGTAAAGAAAACATGATGGATTTTTTTTTTTAACAAGCTCCCTACATATGTCCCTGCTAAGTCGCTTCAGTCATGTCCGACTCTGTGCGACCCCATAGATGGCAGCCACCAGGCTCCGCTGTCCCTGGGATTCTCCAGGCAAGAACACTGGAATGGGTTGCCATTTCCTTCTCCACATATGTCCCTAAATACTCACATTTAGAGGATGTCTTTCTAAATTCCTCCACCATTTTTTCAGTATGCTGTACAAATACAAATGTTATCACTTTAACTGAATTCACAGTCCACTATCTCATCTGTCACCTTCCCTTCTTAACTGGGCTTTTCAGAAGAGAGTCTTGTCAATCAATGAATATACTTCATCACCTGCCATTCAATACTAAGTCTACATAATTATTCATTAATAACCATGATTTCATTACAAGAAAATTTGGGGTTATTAATAATCTTCTGGTGGCCAAGGCGGCAGACAATTCTTAAACTTAATGTATATGATCTCTTCTGAATTTCTGGCACCATTTAATACTCCCATCTCTTTCAAAAATTGCACTTTGACTTTTGTGACAGCGTTTTTAACCCCTAACCTCTGTTGTTCCTTATCCCACTCGTTGTGGACTTCTTTTCTTTCATTCACTGTTTGAATGGTGGGGTTCAGCAGAATTTCTCTTCAGTCATCTTATTTTGTGCTATGTGCATGTATGCTTGCTAAGTCGTGCCTGCCAGGCTTCTCTGTCCATAGGATTCTCTAGGCAAGAATACTGGAATGGCTTGTCGTGCCCTCCTCCAGGGGATCTTCCTGACACAGGGAATGAACCCATGTCCTTTACTTCTGCATTGGCAGGTGGGTTCTTTACCACTAGAGTCATGTGGGAAGCTACATGCTCATATCTAAATATCACCAATGTATGCATGATTATATGATCTTTCTCTCCAACCCAGACTTCCTTCTTGAGTTTTGAACCTGTGAAACGGCTTCCTCTTTGGCATGGTAACCTCAGCTAAAGTGTGGAGATGAGACTTTGTCATATTTTCTGATTCCATATTCTCCTGTTTTACATCCTCTGCAATCAAATCACAGCCTTGGGTCCTCCTAAAATCCTTTTCTCCTTTACCTTTGATATTCAGATTCATCCATACTATAAATTCCACTAACTTATTGTTTCCAAATCCCTTTGATTTCCAACAGTATCATCATTTTTTGCTACTACTCAGGCAGTGATTTCCTTTTATTAATCTCAAAGCCTCAGAATCTTTCATATCCCTGCTCAGATGTTCTTTATACAACTCAAAATGTGCTATCTCTTCTCATATTTATTCATGAAATCTTTATTCCTTTTATCTATCCTCCTAAACATAGCATGTAAGGTCATTTATAAACTAACGATCAGACTCTTTTGTCTATGATATGAATGATTTACCCTCAAAATTTGTGTTGTCGCCATGTGAAACTAAATTGAAGTGAAAGTGAAAGTCACTCAGTCATGTCCGACTCTTTGCGACCCCATGGACTATATGGACTTCTCCAGGCCAGAATACTGGAATGGGTAGACATTCCCTTCTCCAGGGGAAGATAAGCAAATGCATAGCCTCTGATGTCTCTGGGCTGTCACTCAGCCTGAAATGATCTTAGTGATTAACCTCACTCTTCCCTTTATCACCTCTGCAATAAAACTTCAGTTTAGAAGTCACCTCTTGTGACTTGTGGAAATTAAGATTTCAGTATTTACACAATCTTTCTTCGTATTCCTGAGGTTTTCCTGATCATTCTGCATTATGTGACTTTATTTTTATTAGTTTCTTGAAATTAATAATTTTTGGATTTCCTCTATATATTTTTAGCAAAAGCATATGACATGAAATAAAATAATAAAGTATCATTTATTGAAAATAAAATTAAAGAGGATATCCTGTTCCAGCTAGAGTCTGGTACATCACTTAGGTGATATTCCTTTGGTTGAGCTTTGCTGATGTTCTCATTGTCTTACTTTTCTCATCATATTACTTTATGTCATCACAATATGAAAAGTACATTTTAGAAAACAAAGACACATGAATGTATTAGAAAATGTAGAGATAAAACATCTCCAATTAAGATAAAATACATTTAACATATGAAATTCTAAGTTTTGTTCATTTTAATATATTATTTTTACATTTTATCCTGTGACAATCTTATATTTTTTAAAGTTGACTTAAATTTTGTACTTAGCACAGATCAAATTTTATATTTAAAAATGTAAAACATAATTATTTTCAGTTCAGTTCAGTTCAGTCGCTCAGTCGTGTCCAACTCTCCACGACCCCATGAATCACAGCACGCCAGGCCTCCCTGTCCATCACCAACTCCCGGAGTTCACTCAAACTCATGTCTACAGAGTCGGTGATGCCATCCAGCCATCTCATTCTCCGTCGTCCCCTTCTCCTCCCGCCCCCAACCCTTCCCAGCATCAGAGTCTTTTCCAGTGAGTCAACTCGTCACATGAGGTGGCCAAAGTATTGCAGTTTCAGCCTTAGCATCAGTGCTTCCAATGAACACCCAGGATCGATCTCCCTTAGAATGGACTGGTTGGATCTCCTTGCGGTACAAGGGACTCTCAAGAGTCTTCTCCAACACCACAGTTCAAAAGCATCAATTCTTCGGTGATCAGCTTTCTTCACAGTAATTATTTTAAGTTTACTCAATTTAGTAACACATACTTAAAAATGGTCATTACAGAAGAGGGAGACAAGCTGCTTGCTTTGCTGAAGGGAATTGGCACAAAAAGCTAATTGTATAACTTGCTTCTCTTTTTGCACATATTGTGCCAGGAGAAAATGCTTATAAGGGTGTTTCACTTACTTGAATATTTTAATGTGCAATAAATTATGAATGGATGTATACCCATAGCTTCCTTATAATAATGACAATAATAATAGCAATAATACATATAAAGATGGGGCTTAACCTGTGGTCAATGGTAAAGAATTTGCCTGCCAATCAGGAGACACGGGTTCAATCCCTGGTTTGGGAAGATCCCCTGGAGAAGGAAGTGCAACCCATTCCAGTATTCTTGTCTGGGAAATCCCATTGACAGAGAAGCCTGGCTGGCTACAGTCCATAGCATCACAGAAGAGTCAGACACAACGACTCAACAATAGCAACAGCAATACTTAAGACAGCAGAGTCAGTTCCTCATTAGATTATTTAGTTAAATACATAGAATTTAAGTAACAAGAGCTATGTAATTTAGTGAACGCAGTATGATATTTTTGTAGCGTTTTATAGTTGTTCATAATAATGAAGAACAATACATTACTTCTAGAAGGAGACAATAAACCTCTAAATTAACTTTGTTTTGACAATGTATTTTGTTGTCAGGCTTAAAAAAGACTATTTTTGTTGTGGTGTGTATGCATATTTAGATGATGATATTATGCACATAAATACACCTATTCATGCACCTGTTCATGTCTAGATTATGAATGAAGTGAAAATCTTAGTCACTCAGTCATGTTCGACTCTTTGTCGAACCTGTGAACTGTAGCTCACCAGGTTCCTCTGTCCATGGGATTCTCCAGGCAAGAATATTGGAGTGGGTTGCCATACCCTTCTCCAGGGGATCTTCCCAACCCACGGATCGAACCCAGGTGGATTCTTTACCATCTGAGCAACAGGGAAGCCAATGTTCATAAAACTATTTTTTTCCACAGCATAGAATCTTATTGACGTTATAGAATGTTGTAACACACTTCCCTCCACTGCTCTTCGTTTATCTTCCTTTGTCTGTTATATCTTTATTTTTACATTTTATGCCATTTACTTGATCATTATTTTGCAAATTCTGTTCACTTAACTACCAGGACTCAACGTGAAAGTATATATTTTCTCCTAGAATTATTCAAGTTAAAAATCTTTATATCATCTATTGGAAATGTCACTTGTATAGAGTTCAAATGGAGTCTCTAGTTTAACACTAGTCTAAATCATCTTTCAGACTCTTGATCACTACAGCTCATCTACAAATTTTCCTCCTGCCCTTTCTCACTTCCATAATGTTCTACTTATCTGATCAAATTCAGGTTCATTGATCTCCAGGCTTCCTGTGAGGATGTTTTTCAGGTTCTTCTCTTTACCTTTCTTCTATGCCTGATGTAGTACACTGAATGTAATTTTATTCTCTTTTTTTTTGTATCTTCATCTGTTGCTAGAATACGTTTTCTAGTAGGTGTAAAGAAAGTGTGCTTAACTTTATGAATCCTTCCAATGCCTGAAAAAGCCTCTTGTATTTTCATATGTTCTTTGATATTTTGACTTGATATATAATTCTTAGTTTAAAAGTAATATTCAGTACATTGAATGCAGAATGGATTAACATATAAGTCATGTATAATCTATAATAAAATTGGAAGTTATGTAGTGAGTAAATTCAGATTTTTAGTTTAAAAAATTTTTCAGTAACTACTGCTATCCATTTGGAAATACAAAATCAGATTCTTAATTTATATACTCATGCATTTGATAAATATTTTTAGCATATACTATATGCCAAGATGGATAT
The DNA here is from genome assembly GCF_049115385.1 of Moschus berezovskii. Taxonomy (NCBI): domain Eukaryota; kingdom Metazoa; phylum Chordata; class Mammalia; order Artiodactyla; family Moschidae; genus Moschus; species Moschus berezovskii. Next base: position 10,180,198 of record NC_142476.1, read on the forward strand.
TAGTTATTAAGAATATACTGTTGAACAAAACAAATATGATAATAACAAAAACATGAAATAAAGCCAAGTGCGTATGTTTTTATGAGGTTGTAAAAGTGTATGATATACTATGCTTGAATTTACATATACTGATTGAAACACTAAACAGGAAGTGGAATAATAAAGTAACATTTACTAATAATAGAGGTAATAAAAGCAAAATGCTACATGGATAGTATGGAAATTTTGTGAAATTAATGAACTATTTTATGTGGGAGAGTTACAAATAGTAGGTGACTTTTATCCATAGAAAAGTTTGAGGTTTATTTTAAATACTCTAATTTTTAAATTATCCATAAAATTATATAATACACCTTTTTTTTTCTTCTCTATTCCCTGACTCATTCTATTCTAAATTCATAAAAAATATTAACACCAAATATTTATGAACAGCTTGAAACATTTTGTTGGCAATGATGTTAAGGAGTGTTACAATAGAGTGATTTGATCCTTAAATCAGGATATAATTTCTAGAGATCTTGGAACAAAGAGTTTAAATGAACTTTTAGAAAGCTGAGGGAAAACACACACACACACAAACACACACAACACACAAAGTCACTTCTCTTGACCTTAGAGAAATCTTTGGAGATTGCATAATGAGGTCTGTTATAACATGAACAATAGTTGAAAGGCCACTTAGGATTCGAAGTGACTTTTTTTGTAAAGAGGATTCCATTGTTTTATATTTATTATGCAATTACTATTTCTTTGTTCTTAAGGAATGTTTTTGTCTGATTCTATAGAAGATAGAACTTGAGACAAAACTTAATGTTGATGCTTTATTTATTGTATGATGTAATAATTCTAAGACAGGTGGGGGGAAATGGAAGCAGTGGAGGCTAGAAAGCAAATACAAAGTTTTCTGAGTTATTGAAGCAGGCTGGTTCTGATGTTGTAATTGATCATCATCATCTACTTCTCTATTACCTATCATAATACTCCTTTGTTTCTAACCAGTAACATGGCTGTTTTGTGTTGCCTGAGTGGTCTTGACTTTGTTGGATTATGGTCATAACTACTAATTGATAGTTGTTACTGGGCATGGTATGTGAAGTGGTGGCCCCAGGGAATTGACTCGACTGCAGACAAATTACCTTTGCCCTGCTTTGTATTTAGAACCCAACATCTACATGGCAATTCAGGATGAATGCCCCAAACAATAATGTATCTTCTTTCACCTATTGATGACAATTGGAGTTCAACGTGGCCAGATGGTAGTTGCAACTTGTCAGATATGTTCGGTTCTAGGAAACAAGACTCCTAAACTGGCACAACCTAATGTTGGAACGAGAACCCCAAGTGGACCAGTGAGGAGCCTCCTGAGGGCAGGTTCTCTCCTTTGTTATTCTCTCTCAAATAGTGTGGAACACTGCATGATGACTGTTGTCAATTTAGTCCTTATTCTCTATTCTAGATGGCAGAGTCCTAACCCTGAATAAGGATATTTCAAATGTGATATCTATAGTACACGGATCCATCATTCTGTCAGGCAGGCTACCTCTGGAAAAGATAAATGAATCCTGTGTCATAAAACAACTTTTATCCTTTTTTTTTTCTCATTACATCTGTGTGTTGGGGTTAGAGTAATTGTTCCTTGGTTCTTTCATTTGCTTTACACTTGCCTCATTAAAGCATTTTGCATGTGACACTAATCCTCAAAATGGATTTGTCCATTGGTCTCTTCACTCTTCTAGTCCTTTTCATTACCACAAAAGAATCATCTTTCAGAGCTCTCAGAACTTTCTTACCAATCTACCAAATACAAAAAATAATAATAATAATAATTTCACAGTCCCATTTCTTATGAGCTTGCTATAAATTGGTGATGTATGGAGGAGGAAATGGCAATCCACTCCAGTATTCTAGTTGGGAAAATCCCATGGATAGAGGAGACTGGTGGGCTACAGTTCATGGAGTTGTAAAGAGTCAGATACTACTGAACGACTGAGTCCGTGGATCAATAATATAGTTTCAGAGTAGATTTTAAAACTCCACAAATATTTATTTTTTGTCTATCCTAGAACTGAATTTAGTGTTTTGATTTCGTTCTTATTTTTGCTATTCAGAAGATGATTAATATCATTTATTTTTCTTACACTCACTGTCACTCATGTATCATATCACATGTGCATGGACCAGTTAGAAATTTTAGGTTAATACTCTGGGCTTCCTTCAAAGCTCAGTTGGTAAAGAATCCAGCTGCAATGCAGGAGACCCTGGTTTGATTCCTGGGGCAGGAAGATCTGCTGGAGAAGGGATAAGCTATCCACGCCAGTATTCTTGGGCTTCCCTTGTGGCTCAGCTAGTAAAGAATCTGCCTGCAATGTGGGAGATCTGGCTTCGATCCTTGGGTTGGGAAGATGCCCTGGAGAAGGAAAAGTCTACCCACTCCTGTATTCTGTCCTAGAGAATTCCATGGACGTTATGGGTCCATGGGTTCACAAAGAGTCAGACTCGACTGAGTAACTTTCACCTTCTAGTATAAATATAAGTTTAAGAATATTGTTCATGTCAGTATTTTCATTTTAATCAGAATCAAAGCTTTAAATTAGAATGATGAAATGGTAATAATAGAGTATTGAGCAGGGGGCAATATTTCTCTTTATTAGTACATTTAAATAAAGCATCACTCAATTTAGGTTTTTTCTAATGTCTACAAGTAAATTCTACTCTTTAGGTTTCTAGAATTCAAAACATTTCACAGATTCAATCTAAATTAAGCTAGTTAATATGTTTTGTATCATAGATAACACATTTTTGAAACAGATAAGAAAATAGTATGTGTCCTAAAATGCATTCTTATCTGTTAGGCAAAGTAGCTATGAACTTGGTTTATAAATATTAAACAGTACTGATTGTGTATTAGTAACTATAGGAATATTATCTTTGTCTTCCAGTAATTTAAATTCTAAATAACACAATGCCACATATCACTCATCTTTTATTTATGCTTTAAACTTCTCCTAAGATGTGTAAAGCTTGAGTATGAGTATTTAATCAAAAGAAATATAATATTTGGGAAACGTTTGGGGAGAATATTCTTATAAGAAATGTATCTGGGAGTCTGTTGATAATATAGAACTTAATGAATAATTTTATTAATTTGGAAGAAACTACTTTGAACCAGTTGAAGAAACCAGTGTTGCTTCTATGTCAGAACATCAGAGAAGTGTTTAAGAATTTAAAAAATGTCAGAGAAGTATTTAAGAATTTTACACATTTATGGTGAAATAATAAATGATTTTTATGTGTATATACTTTAATAAAACTGAAATAAATGCAGGATAAATATTTCTTAGTTATTTGTCATTTTTATTTTATTTTCAACAAAAAATCACATATATTTTATGCTTAACATAGAAGTAATTATGCATGCCTAATATGGGGTCGCAGGGAGTCGGACACGACTGAGTGACTAAACTGAACTGAACTGAATATGAAAAAGGAAATGTGATACTGAAGAATCCAATGAAAAACATAAACTAATCACACAAACATTCCAAATTATTTTAAGGTACAGAAAAACAAAACTAAAGTACAGCTCAGTAGTGCTCACTCTGAAACTATGCTTCAGTGAAGCATTGTTTTCATTATGAAAGGGAAGTCAGTTTCCTCCAGTATTGTGAGTGAATCCACACAATTAATAGAGACTTGGGTAAAACTGTGTTGACAGGAACATTCTAACTATGTGTGGTAAATCTATGATATTGATTTCAATTATGTTTGATTTCTGCCTTGGGATTAGCAGTTTAAAGTTCGGGCTCCAGTTAACCATTAAATATGATTTCATGACCCCTTGCTTATCCCATTCCTCACATATTTTTTCACTGAACAATTGTGACTCTACTGATGCCTTTGAAAACTGTGTTAGCTTAGCTATTCATAGTGAAAATAGGAAGCAAGTATCTCAAGGACATTCTACTGGACTTATTTAACGGAGGTTTACATGAACCTAATCAGAGTTAGAGGAAGAAAATGCTTGACAGCGTCTGTGTTCTCTGCATGTTTTGAAAATACGTGATTCAGGAAACTGGGCACAAGGGGACTTCGTGTATGATTTTAAAGTTATTCTGTTGTGAACTGGCCTGTGTCAGTTTCAAATAGGAGTAGACTGCTCTTACCCTTAGGAGTAATATGAAGCCGCCAATACTTAGACCATTGGTTGGACACAGAAATAAGTTGGGTTTCATTCTTAAGAGTACTTGCTACTTTGCTACTCAAAGATGATAGGAAAATTAAATATGGAGGTATGCGATTATGCGATTTTTCTTATCAAATACTGATGTTTGAAATCAGTGTGACAAAGAGTTTTTTATGGTAATACTTTAAAGTAACTGAGTTTGTTTATAATGACTATATTATGTGAACTTGCAGATTATGAGATTGTTTTTTCTAAATATTATCATTAATATTCTGGATTCAGTTCAGTTCAGTTCAGTCACTCATTCGTGTCCGACTTTCCGCGACCCCATGAATCACAGCACGCCAGGCCTCCCTATCCATCACCAACTCCTGGAGTTCACTCAAACTCATGTCCACAGAGTCGGTGATGCCATCCAGCCATCTCATTCTCTTTCGTCCCCTTCTCCTTCCGCCCCCAACCTTTCCCAGCATCAGAGTCTTTTTCCAGTGAGTCAAGTCGTCGCATGAGTTTGCCGAAGTATTGCAGTTTCAGCTTCAGCATCAGTCCTTCCAATGAACACCCAGGATTGATCTCCTTTAGAATGGACTGGTTGGATCTCCTTGCAGTCCAAGGGACTCTCAAGAGTCTTCTGCAACACCACAGTTCAAAAGCATCAATTCTTCGGCGATCAGCTTTCTTCACAGTCCAACTCTCACATCCATACATGACCACGGGAAAAATCATAGACTTGACTACACAATATTCTGGATTACTAAGAAGTAAAAACAAAATTCAATAAATAAAGAAAAATGCCACCAATGTAGTCTATAATCAGAGTGAATTCATGAGATATGTTGCTTTTTACTTAATATTTTAAAGGGATTCATGGCAGTTGTATGCAGAGAGCCTCCGTTTTTATGAAATGGTGAATTGAAGGGAACAGATGGTGGAAGATCTGCCAGAGTCACTTCTTTCTTTGCCCCCTGTTACTGACATAATTTTAGCCTTTCCTTTACCCTTAACGATGTCCATGTTTATTAGGGTTGGAGTCGTACCTACTGGAGACATTATAATACAGTATTATAGATCACAGAATGATATGTTAAACCCATAATTTCTTGACACACTGAAATTAGCCTCTTTTCCACAGAGTGTATTTCTGTTTAAGCTTACAATCTAAACAGGATAGAATAGTTTCTTAAATAAAATAAAATGGAAATTAAATAGATATTTAAGCGTTCAGTTCAGTCGCTCAGTCGTGTCTGACTCTTTGCAACCCCATGAATCACAGCATGCCAGGCTTCCCTGTCCATCACCAATTCCCAGAGTTCACTCAAACTCACGTCCATCGAATTGGTGATGCCATCCAGCCATCTCATTCTCTATCGTCCCCTTCTCCTCCTGCCCCCAATCCCTCCTAGCATCAGAGTCTTTTCCAGGGAGTCAACTCTTCGTGTGAGGTGTCCAAAGTATTGGAGTTTCAGCTTTGATATCAGTCCTTCCAGTGAACACCCAGGACTGATCTCCTTGCAGTCCAAGGGACTCTCAAGAGTCTTCTCCAACACCACAGTTCAAAAGCATCAATTCTTCGGCGATCAGTTTTCTTCACAGTCCAACTCTCACATCGGTACATGACCACTGGAAAAACCATAGCCTTGACTAGATGGACCTTTGTTGGCAAAGTAATGTCTCTGCTTTTTAATATGCTATCTAGGTTGGTCATCGGAGAAGGCACTGGCAAGCCACTCCAGTACTATTTCCTAGAAAATCCCATGGATGGAGGAGCCTGGTAGGCTGCAGTCCGTGGGGTCGCTGAGGGTCGGACACGACTGAGTGACTTCACTTTCACTTTTCACTTTCACACATTGGAGAAGGAAATGGCAACCCACTCCAGTGTTGTTGCCTGGAGAATCCCAGGGACGGGGGAGCCTGGTGGGCTTCCGTCTATGGGATCGCACAGAGTCGGACACGACTAAAGTGACTTAGCAGTAGCAGGGTGGTCATAACTTTCCTTCCAAGGAGTAAGCATTAGCAACTGTGATTCAGAACTCAATCATACATTTATATACCCTTTAAAATAAGGCATGAGTCATTTAATCATTTATGATTTATAAATATATATTAAATAAGTTCTCATATTAGAAAAGACATGGAACTTTTTAAATTTTGTAATTAAGCCTATGTGTATAAATTCTAAAGACTTACCCTTATCAATTTGCTTTGACATTATTCTAATATAATCATGCCATGATTATCACAACTCACTATTATTCTTCTTAGCTATTTTAAAGGATTCTGTCCTTTTTAGCCCAAGTTATTTTACGGAATCAGAAACCATCTTACAAGTAATGTTTTGGAGATAAATACATAGTTTGTGATTTGAGGGAAAATTTATTTAATGGAAGGTATGTCACTGTAATTATAACTATGCTGTTAAAATTTTGAATGATTTCTTTCTATAAAGACAACCATTAACACAGTGAAATAAATTTGCATTTTATTGTTAATAGGAAAGGGTAAGTTATAAATTTTTATCTGTATTATTTCTAAAATTGAGTTTTATTATAAATATTTTATGCAAATGCATGCATACAAACCAAGAAATAATTATAGTAATATTTCTGCTTACAATTTAATCAAAACTTTTATCTTCTTTCTAGGTTTTATATAATTTTTGTGTGTCATTACTCACTCAGTTGTGTCCAGGTCTTTGTGAACTTGTGGACTGTAGCCCACCAGGTTCCTCTGTCCATGGGATTATCCAGGCGAGAATACCAGCGTGGGTAGCCATTCACTTCTCCAGGAGATCTTCCTGACCAAGGGATCAAATGCACATCTTTTGCATCTCTTGCATTGCAAGCAGATTCTTTACTGTCTGAGCCACCAGGGAACCCCTTAACTTTTATGTAACAAACATATTTTGAAAGAAACAATTGTTAAAACCACTAGGTCAAATATTAAAATTAAAATGTCATATTAACATTAGAAAAGAACTCACTATGACTCTATTTAGTGAATTGCTTCTTAATTTTTTTTTTTGCTTCTTAATCTTAAATCTCAGTTTGTTCTTTCATATCTTCATGATATTGATTACCTGTAGTCAGAATATGTCTTAATTAATCAATATTTTAATTATGAATATTTAATGTTGTATAAAAATAAACATTTATATAGATACAAAATACTTTTATAAAAAGTTATGAAAATAATATTTTCTGTTAGTTTGAACATAAAGTTTGTTATCATGTCACATAACCTAAGAGCTATTGAAGTTGAAGTATTTGTTGAGATGGAGTCTAACAATTATTGTCTCTTAAATGAATAATTATTTTTAAAAGACAAAATATCAGTTTATATTTGTATTGATAATAAACGAAGCAGACAAATCTTTAACATCTCTGCATTAAAAATAAGCAAAGTCTCTTAATAAGCCAATAAGAAAATAATTCAGAGAGCTAATGGTAAAAGACTGAAAAGACAATGCTGCTGCTGAGTCGCTTCAGTCGTGTCCAGCTCTGTGCGACCCCATAGACGGCAGACCACCAGGCTCCCCCTTCCCTGGGATTCTCCAGGCAAGAACACTGGAGTGGGTTGCCATTTCCTTCTCCAATGCATGAAAGTGAAAAGTGAAAGTGAAGTCGCTCAGTTGTGTCTGACTCTTGGAGACCCCATGGACTACATTCTACCAGGCTCTTCCGCTCATGGGATTTTCCAGGCAAGAATACTGGAGTGGGGTGCCATTGCCTTCTCCGACAATAGACAAGCAAAAATTCAGTAAATAATATACACTTATTAAAATGTGAATATAACATTTTATAATATAAATATGAATTTTTGAAAGAAGCAGAGCATATAAAGAGGCATTTCACCAAAGAGGAGATCCAAAAGACTGGAAGCAATGTAGTACATTTGTATAAAATACAATGGTGGCAATCTAGTATACATTCTTAAAAGTAGAAATAGTGTAAAGGTTATTTTCATTGTTCTAGGGAACAATATGAATAGGATTATTGTGAATAGAATTATTCAGAGGATTATTGGGCTTCCCTGGTGGCTCAGACGGTAAAGCGTCTGCCTGCAATGCAGGAGACCCAGGTTTGATCCCTGCGTCAGAAAGATCCCCTTGAGAAGGAAATGGCAACCCACTCCAGTACTTCTGCCTGAAAAATTCCATGGACAGAGGAGCCTTGTAGGCTAGCAGCAGCCTACCAGGTAGCCTGGTAGTGCATGGGGTCACAAAAAGTTGGACATGACTGAGCAACTTCACGTTCTTTATTCAGAGTGTTCCTGGTCGGATGGTAATGTGCTGCTTCTTGGTCTGGGTGCTCATTGCGTGAATGTGATTACCTGTGAAAATATGTGGAGTTGTGATATTGTCACAATTTGCTTTCCAGGATATATATTACACTTCATTTAAAATAGAATAGGAGGAGGGTGAGGGGAATTACTGAAAGAGAAATGTAATCTATTTTACATATAATTTTAGAGAAGAAACCATAGAATAATACAATAGTTTGTGATTCACTTTGAAAACAAAAGGGGAAAGGGACAAATGCAAAGAAATTAAATGATAAAAAGATAATGCTGCTGCTAAGTTGCTTCAATACAATGGCATAATAATTAGAAGGTGAACTATAGATATATCACATCATAAAGGAGGAATTCCCTTATGAAGCAACAGAAAGACACATCTCAGTATTGTAGTTAAAGGAATGGTTTAGGAACAGCATAGATGCCCATCAGTAGAAGGTTGATTAATATGTGATATGTAAAATCATTGTTCTAGTCATTTAAAGGATATTTTTCTTATATTAATCATATTGCTAAAAACACAAAGCCCAAACATGCTTACCTTTACTCCAATACCTAAAATTTTCTCTTTGCTTTTTGCCACTTCAGAAACCTTTTAGGTTGATATCAGAGAACTCACGTGAACAGTGGCGGGGTACAGTCCTTGGAATTGCAAACAGTCAGGCATGACTGGAGTGACTTAGTACGCACACGTGCATAGGTATTGTAGTAATGAGAGATGTTAGAGGTAGGTGTTGAGGAAAGATGCTTATGAGGAAACTGCTCAAGTGAAATCATTAGAAAGGATTAAACACAGGTCAGCACACTTTAGAATAGGAAGGTGATATTCCTTCCCTAGCAAGAGGTTCAAAGAAACTAGGGTTCAAGGCACATAGATTCATCGGAATTCCCCATATCGTCTCACTGCTATCCAAACCCTATATTGCTAATTATAGTACTGGAAAGGCTATGAATTATAATTCCGTAAACTGTAGGCTCATAATTTGTGTCTAATATTCTGAAATTTTGCATTGTGACTAATAAGAGCTAAGAGAGAATTTAAGGGAAATCATAGAAGCTCTCTCATTCTTTGATCATGACTTGAAATTTAAACTCATGACATTGTCTGTTTCTTTCTGTAATCTCTCAAATGCACTCAAAAAGAAAAAGTGAAAGTAAAAGTCACTCAGTCATGTCTGACTCTTTGCAAACCCCATGGACTGTAGCACACCAGGCTCCTCTGTCCATGGAATTCTCCAGACAAGAGTACTGGAATGGGGAGCCATTCTCTTCTCCAGGGGATCTTCCCAACCCAGGGATCGAACCCCAGTCCAAACTGCATTGCAGGCAGACTTTTTACCACCTGAGCTGTAAACAGTTGTAGACAGTGCACACAGCACTCAAAAAGAACTAACGCAAAACAAAGTATTCTTTATGCCATTATACATTTTAAAATATTTAAATAGTTTCTATTTTATTTGTATCATGTTTTATTTTGTATTGACTGTACTTTGTGGCCTGCAATATCTTAGTTCCCTGATCAGGGATCAAATCCATGCCCCCTGTAGTGGAAGGATGGAGTCTTAACCACTGGACTGCTAGAGAAGTCCCCATGCCATAAAATGTTATTGCACTAGTCACTTGCCTCTTCCTACATAGATTTCCATAACAGCTATTTTTAATTCACGTTAAAGTAGAAAATTATGAAGAACACTCTTTATACTGTATGCTATGTTCCTCAAGAGTCCCACTTTTTACTGCTGGCTTAATTCCTGATTTCAGACCTCTTCAGGTCAGATAATCAACTCCAGTTTCCTATCTTCATGGCTCCATTTACCTGGAATTAGCATATTAAAATGCAAAGACATCACTTTGCCAAAAATGGTCTGGATAGGCAAAGCTATGGTTTTCCCAGTAGTCATGCATGGATGTGAGAGTTGGACCATAAAGAAGGCTGAGTGCCAAAGAATTGATGCTTTGAAACTGTAGTGCTGGAGAAGACTCTTGAGAGTCCCTTGGACTACAAGGAGATCAAATCAGTCAATCCTAAAGGAAATCAAGCCTGAATATTCATTGGTAAGACTGTTGATGAAGCTGAGGCTCCAATTATTTGGCCACCAGATGCAAAGAGCCAACTTGTTGGAAAAGACCCTGGTGCTGGGAAAGACTAAAGGCAAAAGATTGAAGGCAGTCCGTGGGGTTGCACAGTATCGTACGCAACTTAGTGACCGAACAACAACAAAATTTTCATTCCTAAATAATGTGCTCAGTAAAAAACAGAAGACACTCTATTTTAAGTGCCTTATATTTTGATGTCTGAGTCCACATAATTGGGAAGTCTTCCTGTTGGTTTCTGAAAGTATGGAATTTTTTTTTATTGACATCTACAATATGTTCAGCATAATGATGCAAGCATTCTCATCTTCAGATTTCTTTACAGGTATGAAAGCAAGCAGACTTGCCTACGTTTAAACATTTGCAAATAGGATTGAAGTTCAGGTTTGGCCTAACTTCGAAGCTTCTTTTTTTTTCCCTTTGATAAAATTGAGCCTGCTGATTATGATATGTTCTAGTTAATCCTCTTCTCATGTCCCCTATTCCTACCAGTAGACTGTAGTTCTGTGATGTGTTAAGACCTTTCAAGTTACTTTTAATGATTTGGAGCAACATGCAGAAGAAATAAATGCGAATACTAGAAATAGCCACAGAAGTTATGAAAATATATGCTCAGACAAAATTATATTCAGGAGGTGAGAAAGAGAGCTAACAACTGAGCATTGAATCATAGAATTCTTAATGGATTTGAGCTAAAATGAGTTTGATTTTTACATTCCATAGCTATCTACTTAGCCTGCAGCTGCAGAGAAAGAGAAAGTTCCAGATAATAAACTTTACACATCCTAACTGAAGAATTAGAAATTACAAAATTTAGAAATTACAAAATTCACAGAAAGGAAAAAGCGTGCACAGCACACAGTGAAGGAGGACAGAGACTGATGTGTTTTTCACGCTCCTTGAAATGAGCTGCTTGTGTCAGCACTTTCCCTGAGTGTAGAATCCAGTGTAAAGTTTAGCAGATATTTTGCATAATATGGTTATAGAATGCGTGCTACATGCTTAACATCTCTGTGGGGTTAGTGGAATTATGCTCTGTTACTTATTAAATCATAGCACTAGTTCAGATGTTTAGGTTGTTTCTGACTTAATCACATTCAATTGCGATCATTTTCTATGTTGAAATGTTTCAATTATATATTCAAGTCGGTTGTTATTATAAAAAATCTCCTTCACACCCCCCAAAAATGATTAACTTATTTACATTTTTATATTTAGATTGGGGCTTCCCAGGTGGTGCTAGTGGTAAAGAATCCCCTGCCAATGCAGGAGACACAGGAGATGCAGGTTTGATTCTTGGGTTGGGAAGATCCCCTGGAGGAGAGCATGGCAACCCATTTCTGTATTCTTGTCTGGAGAATCCCATGGATACAGGAGCCTGGTGGATTGCAGTCCATGGGGTCACAAAGAGTCAGACATGACTGAGGGACTAAGCACACATGCATACTTATAATACACTCTATGATGAATAGTCTCACTGCAAACCTTTCATACAAGAGAAACTCATGAATGTATACCACAGAACATCAACAGGAAAGTTTATAGCGGTATTTTAATTAAGACCAAAAATCAGGAAAATTTAAATATTCTTTAGTTAATGAGTACATGCTGCTGCTGCTGCTGCTGAGTCACTTCAGTCGTGACATAGTAAATCCATATTTGGAGTATTGTAAAGCAGGAAAACAAAGAAACCATATTCACATACACAAAGTAACATACAATTCTGAGTGGAAAAAAAATAGTATAGTCTTCTAAGATAGGGGGCACCAGCCAGAAACAGAGAGCACTCTCATATTAGAACAATTCCAGGTAGATGTACTGAGGAAGCTGGGGAAGTGCGAGAAAGTGACAGCCTGGATGTAGCAGGCACCAAGTAGCTACCTCTTTTGGGGACAACCTCTGCCTCCTGTATCCAGTGCCCACTGGAAGCTTCTCTCTTAAAATCTAGTGAGAAATTTTTATTTACTTTTTAATCGAATAAAATAATTTAGAGTAGCCCTAATACAGTTTGTTTCAATTTAAGAAACATGGTCTAGAGCACGGGAAGATGGCGGAGGAATAGGACGGGGCGGCCACTTTCCCCCCAACAAAATCAACAAAAGAACATTTGAACGCTGAGTAAATCCCACAAAAAAACTTCTGAATACCGGCAGAGGACATCAGGCACTCAGAAAAGCAGCCCATAGTCGACGAAAGGAGGTAGGAAATAGATAAAAAGATAAAAAGAGAGACAAAAGAGGGAGGGGCAGAGCTCCCTCCCGGGAAGGGAGGCTTAAAAAAAAAAAAAAAAAGAGAAGTTTCCAAACACCTGGAAACACTGGCAAGTGGAACCTCAGAGGGCCGCATAACTGGCAGACAAAAGACATAAATAATTAAAACTCACAGACTAAGTGCCCAGAGGAAACTCTCAGCAGGGAGGCGCCGGCGGCTGCGCTTAGAGGGAGAACCGGCGCCCGCGCTTAGAGGGAGAACCGGTGGCTGCGCTTAGAGGGAGAACTGGCAGCTGCGCTTAGAGGGAGAACCAGCGCCCGTGCTTAGAGGGAGAACAGCTGTGCGCTTGGAGGGAGAACCTGCGCCCGCGCTTAGAGGGAGAGCCGGCGCCTGCGCTTGGAGGGAGAGCCAGCGCCTGCGGTTAGAGGGACAACGGCTGTGCGCTTGGAGGGAGAACTGGCGGCTGCGCTTGGAGTGAGGACCGGCGGCTGCGCTTAGAGGGAGAACCGGGCTTGGGCGCCCCAGGGCAGACTGAGGGCTCGAACTTGGGATACCAGAGCAGAGGTTGCAGCTGAAGGGCGAGAGGGCTGGAAAAAGCCTGTGAAAAAGCCCCAAACCAGCCCCGCCCACAGAACCGGGCACGGAGCAGAGCGAGCCGGCAGCGGGCGGCTCTTCCCCCAGCCCTTGCCAACACGGGCAGGGAGGGGAGCCAGCGCTGGGGCGGAGGCAGCCGCGGCCCCAGAGAGGCTTCTCGTGCCAAGCTGCAGGCAGGCTTCCTTGCTGGCCAGGACTTCTTGGGTTCAGGCCGGTCAATATCCGCCTGAGAAACTGCGCCGGTTGTACCCCGAGAAAACCGAGCGGCAGGGACCGGGAAGGCGATAAGTTGCAGCGACTGCGCTCGCCAAATGCCTGGTCACCTGAGCTGCTAGGACTGGGGAAGGCACGAAATGCAGGCCCAGCCAAGTCTGCGCCTTTGTCGAGTACCCGAGGACCTGAACCTGAGCCGCTCAGACCTGGGAAGTGCATGCAACCCAGTGCCACCCGCAGACAGCTTGCAGCAGAGCAAACTAAAGCCTAAGCAGCATAAACAGGGAAAGCACACACGCCTCGAGCGGGAGCATTCCCAGTGTAGCCGAGACACCGCGAGCACTCCCCACAGACGCCAGGGATATTTGTTAGCTGTTCCTCCCTCCCTACAGCAGGACTAAATAGGAGAGCTGGGAAAAAAAAAAAAGTGTCCACCACCGCATCCTGGTGTCAGGACGGGGGGAATTAGACACTGAGGAGACCAGAAAACAGAAGAGGGAGAAGCCTTGAGCCTCCTGCAAGAATAAGACTGAAAACCAGAGGCAGAGGCTTAAGGCCAAATCCTGAGAACACCAGAGATCTCCGGTTCCAGAGAACATTAATTGATAGGTACTCATCAAAGGCCTCCATACACACACTGAAACCAGGCACCACCCAAGGGTCAACAAGTTTCAGTGAAAGACATACTACGCAAGCTATCCAGCAACACAGGAGAATAGCACTGAGCTTCAATATACAGGCTGCCCAAAGCCACCCCAAACCCACGGACATCTCAAACTCATTACTGGACACTTCATTGCACTCCAGAGAGAAGAAATCCAGCTCCACCCACCAGAACATCTACTCAAGCTTCCCTAACCAGGGAACCTTGACAAGTCACCCATCCAACCCCACACACAACGAGGTAACTACATAATAAAGAGAACTCCACAGACTGTCAGAAGACGGAAAGGCCACCCGAACACAGCAATATAAGCAAGATGAAGAGGCAGAGAAATACCCAGCAAGTAAAGGAACAGGGTAAATGCCCACCAACACAAACAAAAGAGGAAGATATAGGGAACCTACCCGATAAAGAATTTCGAATTTTAATTGTGAAAATGATTCAAAATCTGGAAAGCAAAATGGAGTTACAGATAAATAAACTGTAGAAAAGCATGGAGAAGATGGAAGAAATGTTCAATAAGGAATTAGAGGAAATAAAAAAGAGTCAATATACAATGAATAATACAATAGATGAGATCAGAAACACTCTCGAGGGCACAAACAGTAGAATAACGGAGGCAGAAGACAGGATAAGCGAGCTAGAAGATAGAATTGTAGAAATAAATGAAACAGAGTTGGAAAAAGAAAAAAGAATTTTAAAAAATGAGGACAATATTAGAGACATAAGGGACAATATTAAACACCCCAACATTCGAATCATAGGAGTCCCAGAAGAAACAGACTAAAAGAAAGACCATGAGAGAATACTCGAGGAGATAATAGTTGAAAATTTCCCTAAAATGGGGAAGGAAATAATCACCCAAGTCCAAGAAACACAGAGAGTCCCTAACAGGATAAACCCAAGGCGAAATACCCCAAGGCACATATTAATCAAATTAACAAAGATCAAACACAAAGAACAAATATTAAAAGCAGCAAGGGAGAAACAACAAATAACACACAAGGGGATCCCCATAAGGATAACAGCTGATCTTTCAGCAGAAACTCTTCAGGCCAGGAGGGAATGGCAAGACATACTTAAAGTGATGAAAGAAAATAACCTACAGCCCAGATTACTATACCCAGCAAGGATCTCATTCAAATATGAAGGAGAAATCAAAAGCTTTACAGACAAGCAAAAGCTGAGAGAATTCAGCATCACCAAACCAGCTCTCCAACAAATACTAAAGAATCTTCTCTAGACTGGAAACACAGAAAGGGTATATAAACTTGAACCCAAAACAATAATGAAAATGGCAACGGGATCATACTTATCAATACTCACCTTAAACGTAAATGGGTTGAATGCCCCAACCAAAAGACAAAGGCTGGCAGAATAGATACAAAAACAAGACCCCTATATATGTTGTCTACAAGAGACCCACCTCAAATCGAGGGACACATGCAGACTGAAAGTGAAGGGCTGGAAAAAGATATTCCACGCAAATAGAGACCAAAAGAAAGCAGGAGTAGCAATACTCATATCAGATAAAATTGATTTTAAAACAAAGGCTGTGAAAAGAGACAAAGAAGGAAACTACATAATGATCAAAGGATCAATCCAAGAAGAAGATATAACAATTATAAATATTTATGCACCCAACATAGGAGCACCGCAATATGTAAGACAATTACTAACAATTATGAAAGGGGAAATTAACAATAACACAATAATAGTGGGAGACTTTAATACCCCACTTACATCTATGGATAGATCAACTAAACAGAAAATTAACAAGGAAACACAAACTTTAAATGATACAATAGACCAGTTAGACCTAATAGATACCTATAGGACATTTCACCCCAAAACAACGAATTTCACCTTTTTCTCAAGTGCACACGGAACCTTTTCCAGGATAGATCACATCCTGGGCCATAAATCTAGCCTTGGTAAATTCAAAAAAATTGAAATCATTCCAAGCATCTTTTCTGACCACAATGCAGTGAGATTAGATCTCAATTACAGGAGAAAAACTATTAAAAATGCCAACATATGGAGGCTGAACAACACGCTGCTGAATAATGAACAAATCATAGAAGAAATCAAAAGAGAAATCAAAATATGCATAGAAATGAATGAAAATGAAAACACAACAACCCAAAACCTCTGGGACACTGTAAAAGCAGTGCTAAGGGGGAAGTTCATAGCAAAACAGGCACGCCTCAAGAAACAAGAAAAAAGTCAACTAAATAACCTAACTCTACATCTAAAGAAACTAGAAAAGGAAGAAATGAAGAACCCCAGGGTTAGCAGAAGGAAAGAAATCATAAAAATTAGAGCAGAGATAAATGCAAAAGAAACAAAAGAGACCATAGCAAAAATCAACAAAGCCAAAAGCTCGTTCTTTGAGAAGGTAAATAAAATTGACAAACCACTATCCAGACTCATCAAGAAACAAAGGGAGAAGAACCAAATCAATAAAATTAGAAATGAAAATGGAGAGATCACAACTGAAAACACAGAAATACAAAGGATTATTAGAGAATACTATCATCAATCATATGGCAATAAAATGAATAACTTGGAAGAAATGGACAAATTCCTAGAAAAGTACACCTTGCCAAAACTGAACCAGGAAGAAATAGAAAATCTGAACAGACCCATCACAAGCACGGAAATAGAGGAAGTAATCGGAAAGCTTCCAGCAAACAAAAGCCCAGGTCCAGACGACTTCACAGCTGAATTCTACCAAAAATTTAGAGAAGAGCTAACACCTATTCTACTCAAACTCTTCCAGAAAATTGCTGAGGAAGGGAAACTTCCAAACTCATTCTATGAGGCCACTATCACCCTAATCCCAAAACCTGGTAAAGATCCCACAAAAAAAGAAAACTACAGGCCAATATCACTGATGAACATAGATGCAAAAATCCTTAACAAAATTCTAGCAATTAGAATCCAACAGCACATTAAGAAGATCATACATCATGACCAAGTGGGCTTTATCCCAGGAATGCAAGGATTCTTCAATATCCGCAAATCAATCAACGTAATACACCACATTAACAAACTGAAAAATAAAAATCATATGCTTATCTCAATAGATGCAGAGAAAGCCTTTGACAAAATACAACATCCATTTATGATAAAAACTCTCCAGAAAGTGGGAATAGAAGGGACATATCTCAACATAATAAAAGCTATATACGACAAACCCACAGCAAACATTATCCTCAATGGTGAAAAACTGAAAGCATTTCCCCTAAAGTCAGGAACAAGACAAGGGTGCCCACTCTCACCACTACTATTCAACATAGTTCTGGAAGTTTTGGCTACAGCAATCAGAGCAGAAAAAGACATAAAAGGAATACAAATTGGAAAAGAAGAAGTAAAACTTTCACTGTTCGGTGATGACATGATCCTCTACACAGAAAACCCTAAAGACTCTACCAGAAAACTACTAGAGCTAATCAATGAATACAGTAAAGTTGCAGGATATAAAATCAACACACAGAAATCCCTTGCATTCCTATACACTAATAATGAGAAAATAGAAAGAGAAATTAAGGAAACTATTCCATTCACTGTTGCAACGAAAAGAATTAAATACTTAGGAATATATCTACCTAAGGAAACAAAAGACTTGTACATAGAAAACTATAAAACACTAGTGAAAGTAATCAAGGAGGACACTAATAGACAGAGAAATATACCGTGTTCGTGGATAGGAAAAATAAATATTGTGAAAATGAGTATACTACCCAAAGTAATTTATATATTCAATGCAATCCCTATCAAGCTACCAACGATATTTTTCACAGAACTAGAACAAATAATCTCACAATTTGTATGGAAATACAAAAAACCTCGAATAGCCAAAGCAATCTTGAAGAAGAAGAATGGAACTGGAGGAATTAACCTGCCAGACTTCAGGCTCTACTACAAAGCCACAGTCATCAAGACAGTATGGTACTGGCATAAAGACAGAAATATAGATCAATGGAACAAAATAGAAAGCCCAGAGATAAACCCACGCACCTATGGACACCTTATCTTCGACAAAGGAGGCAAGAATATAAAATGGACAAAAGACAGTCTCTTTAACAAGTGGTGCTGGGAAAACTGGTCAGCCACTTGTAAAAGAATGAAACTAGAACACTTCCTAACACCATACACCAAAATAAACTCAAAATGGATTAGAGAGCTAAATGTAAGACCAGATACTATAAAACTCCTAGAGGAGAACGTAGGCAAAACACTCTCTGACATAAATCACAGCAGGATCCTCCAAGACCCACCTCCCAGAATATTGGAAATAAAAGCAAAAATAAACAAATGGGACCTAATTAAAATCAAAAGCTTCTGCACAGCAAAGGAAACGATAAGCAAGGTGAAAAGACAGCCTTCAGAATGGGAGAAAATAATAGCAAATGAAGCAACTGATAAAGGATTAATCTCCAAAATATGCAAGCAGCTCCTGAAGCTCAATTCCAGAAGACTAAGTGACCCAATCAAAAAATGGGCCAAAGAACTAAACAGACATTTCTCCAAAGAAGACATAAAGATGGCTAACAAACACATGAAAAAATGCTCAACATCCCTCATAATCAGAGAAATGCAAATCAAAACCACAATGAGATACCATTTCACACCAGTCAGAATGGCTGCTATCCAAAAGTCTACATGCAATAAATGCTGGAGAGGGTGTGGAGAAAAGGGAACCCTCTTACACTGTTGGTGGGAATGAAAACTAGTACAGCCACTATGGAGAGCAGTGTGGAGATTCCTCACAAAACTGGAAATAAAACTGCCATATGATCCAGCAATCGCACTCCTAGGCATACACACCGAGGAAACCAGAATTGAAAGAGACACATGTACTCCAATGTTCATCGCAGCACTGTTTATAATAGCCAGGACATGGAAGCAACCTAGATGTCCATCTGCAGATGAATGGATAAGAAAGCTTTGGTACATATACACAATGGAGTATTTTTCAGCCATTAAAAAGAATGCATTTGAATCAGTTTTAATGAGGTGGATGAAATTGGAGCCAATTATACAGAGAATGAGATGGCTGGATGGCATCACCGACTCTGTGGACATGAGTTTGAGTGTACTCCGGGAGTTGGTGATGGACAGGGAGGCCTGGCGTGCTGTGATTCATGGGGTCGCGGAGAGTCGGACACGACTGAGCGACTGAACTGAACTGAACTGATACAGAGTGAAGTAAGCCAGAAAGAAAAACATCAATACAATATACTAACGCATATATATGGAATTTAGAAAGATGGTAAGCTGAACCCTGTATACGAGACTGCAAAAGAGACATAGGCATATAGAACAGTCTTTGGGACTCTGTGGGAGAGGGTGAAGGTGGGATGATTGGGGAGAACGGCATTGTAGCATGTATATTATCATAAGTGACCAGTCCAGGTTCGATGCATGATACTTGATGCGTGGGGCTGGTGCACGGGGATGACATGGAGGGAGGATATGGGGAAGAGGGAGGTGGGAGGGGGGTTCAAGAAAGAGAACACATGTACACCTGGGGCATTCATGTCAATGTATGGCAAAACCAACCAATATATTAATGTAAGGTAATTTGCCTCCAATAAAATAAATTTAAAAAAAAAAGAAAAAATTCTTTCTTTTTTTTTTTTTTCAATTCAAGTTTGGAAAGGACATCATGCATCAGAATTGAGAAAACCCAGAAATCAGTGTGTGGGACTCAGAAAAGAATAAGAAAAAATTGAAAAAGCACTTTGTAAATGAAAATAAAAGTAGGAGAAAGACAGCGAGATATAATGCCTTATAAGAAACAGTAGATGAAAAGAAAGTCTCTTAAAAACTATTCTGTAAAATACTTCTGGCAAATAAATTAAGGGAAAAGCTATAAATATTTGATGAATATGTTAAAAGTGGAAGATCACCATAAGAGATCTGATAAATGACTGCTTATTGTTTAGTCGCTCAATTGTGTCCAACTCTTTGTGACCCCATGGACTGCAGCACACTAGGATGCCCTGCCCTTGTATGAATGATTGGAGTCTCTGAAAAAGTAAAATCACAGCAAAGATACACAGCAAATATTAAACATTATGATGCAAAGTTTTCTCGGAAAAAAGGCTTTGAAATTGTTTATCAAAAATAATGAGCATATACTTGCAATGACTATACTTTGCAACTGTAAAAAATTATTTTAAAAGAAGATATATTTTAAAATTTTGATGAAAATGATACTGTAGTAAAGCTGCTGCTGCTGCTAAGTCGCTTCAGTCGTGTCCGACTCTGTGCGACCCCATAGACAGCAGCCTACCAGCTCCCCCGTCCCTGGGATTCTCCAGGCAAGAATACTGGAGTGCGTTGCCATTTCCTTCTCCAATGCATTAAAGTGAAAAGTGAAACTGAAGTCGCTCAGTCGTATCCGACTCTTCTCGACCCCATGGACTGCAGCCCTCCAGGCTCCTCCGTCCATGGGATTTTCCAGGCAAGAGTACTGGAGTGGGGTGCCATTGCCTTCTTTGTAGTAAAGCTACTAGGTTTTAAAAATAAAAGTCCTTTGGACAGCTAGAAGAAAAGAGTGGGGGAGATATAAGGGAATAAAAACTAAAAATTTAAAAGCCTTTTCAGAGAGAAAAATCTCTGTGTTAGAAGAAAAGAGACAAACACATTTAAGTTACATGAGAGAAATGATGAATCAGGAACTTTTACCAGCCAAACAAAATGAGTTTTGAAAGTCCTGACATGCAAATCATGAAAGACCTAGGGTAATATTGATCTCCTATGACTAGTGGAATGAGCAGACGTGCAAAAACAGAATCCTTACAGACAATGACATAAGGACAGATGCAACTAAATTTGCAGTTCCTTACTCAACGAAGACTGAGTTGTATGTGAGGGGGGATATCCTGGTGGTGGTCACAAGGGTGAGTGCCTTACGACAAGTTATTAGGTTCTACCTCTGTTGAGGGTGCTTTTCTGTACATGTGTGTGCTTTCAGAAAAAAATTATTTTAAAAGAAGATATATTTTAAAAATTTAATGAAAAACCTTAATATAAATATTGAACATACAGATAAATGCACAACATATAGATAAAACTGTAGGAAAAACTAACACTAAATCTATACAACAAAACAACTGAAGCTGTACTAAATGGGGACCTCAGGAGAGAAGCAGTTAGGCCTCCCCTGATCTGGTCCAGATGAGGCTCCTGGTGCTGTGGGGGATCCCCACTCTGGGGTCCAGGTCCAGGTATTCATGGATTCAGATCAGAGCCTGCAACAACACAGACAGATGCAGAGTCAGACAGAGGAGGGCTCCCTGAGGAGGGTGTGAAGGACCAAGATTTCCCAGGATCTGGACCTGGCTTTGGGACTCAGATTTACACAGGGCCTGTGTCCTGCTCTCTCCTGAGTGCCTTTTCTGTCATCAGGGAGTCTTTAGCAATGTCCCACAGGAGCAAGTACACCTGAGCATCTGGCCGGCACCCCTCAACTGATGGGTCCCCTGGACAGTGAGACTCAGGCAGAGGAACAGGGGACTCTGGGATCCAGGACTGAAAGCTTGGGTCCCCCCTTCCTTTTAGGCCCTGGGAGAAGCATGAGGTGAGATGACACAGGGGGTAGGAGAACCTGCCCACCCACCGTACACTCAGCAGCACTGCTCCTGAGACCTGAGCGCTGGAAATGGACAGACACCTGGGGTCTCTGTTTTCCTTGATAATCATTTCCAAGCCCCAGCCAAACTCTCCTGAGGTTTCAAACTGTTATTATGTTGTTGTAATAAAAAGGTACATTTTATGCTTAGCGTGTTGCAACATTAAAATTTGACAGAAGACACTGATTTTTAAATTATAATAAAATGTTAATGACATAATTGGGAAAAGAAAGGAACTTGAGTAACTTGAATCCTGCCACTCATCCCAAGTGTGCTGCTCAGTTCAGTCATGTCTGACTTTGTACACCCTAGGATTATTGCCCAACAGGCTCCTCAGTCACTGGGATTCTCCAGACAAGAATACTGGCGTGGGTTACCATTTCCTTTCTCCAGGGGTCCTTCCCTACCCAGAGACTGAACCCGAGTCTCTTGTGTCTCCTGCATTGATAGGTGGCTCCCTTACCACTAACAGCATCCCAAGCAGCACTGTATTGCTTTCTGGTTTGTCTTCAGTTGGACACATACACAGAAGAATTTACAGAACCTCCAACTTCAGCTTGAGAAATGGTGCCTGAAGTGACCAAGTCTCCAGGTTCAAGAACCTGAGGGACCCCAGACTGGACACTTGCCTGAGGACACCCCCCCAGGCTGACTGGGACCCTCGGGCCCAGGGAGCACCCACAGGGAGGCAGAGCTGCCAGGTGACCCCTGCCTGCACGAGCTCTGGGCGCCTGTGTCTCCTTCACTCTGTTCCCAGAGCCCAGGACTGGGGAGGGCAGGGCCGCCCCAACCTCTCTCTGCCGCTGGTGATGGACCAAGGGTGCCCCCTGCTGCCTTTAGAGGGGTTGGGAGGGCAGAGCTGGATCCTGCAGAGGGAGATGAGGAAGCCCTCAAGGGGGATCTTTAAAGAGAACACGCTGGAACAGCAGCTCCTGGACTCCTGCACACTCCTCCAGTAAACAAGCAAAGAGTTTTCTGAAATCTGGAAGGAAGAGGTCAGTCAGGCAGGTCCATGCTCTTTCAGGGCAGGAAAGCAACCATATGGGGTAGCCCAGGGCAGTGCAGACTTCATGTGGGCACTTCAACTGCGTGCATCCAGCCATACCAACTCCAGCCTCCACTCCTTCTCAGGCCAGTCATAGTGACAAAACCAGGTTCAAGGGTGCAGACATGACGTCAGGAGCCGGGGCGATGCTACGAGAGTAGGGGAAGAGGGCTGCAGACAGATTCATAGGTTTTACATGAGCTCCCAGGATCCCCAGTGCCTATAAGAGACCAGGTGCTCCAGGAGGATAATCATAAAAAGATGGAAAGTGGAGATGGGGAAGGGTTACAAGGAAGAGTCTATGGATCAGAAAAAGAGAAAAGATTTAAAAGATATGAAAGAGAGAGAAATGACCTCTGTGTTCTTGCTCTCCATCTCGAATGAGTCTTTATTAACTGCTCTGCAGATTTCTGGCGTCTGAGGGCAGCAGTCTCGTGGAGAGTCTGTGGGAAAGAAAAGGGGAGACTTAGAGTCAGGATGTGCCTGGGGGACCCTGGTGCTCCTCAGAGCCTGACCCTGGGACCCCTGGTGCGTTTTCTCCAGGGACAACCCAGGGCCTCAGGGTTTCAGCTCTTAAGTGGGTCTCTGACCTGAAGCTTCCTGTCGCCACCCTCAGCTTGTCTACGTGTGACCAGGAATGAGGCCGCGACAACCTGTTCCTCCTCCAGGCGGTCACTGTCTCTGTGCATCTCTGCCCACGACCTTGCTTGCCTCCTCCTCCCGCTGTTTCCTCTCTCGTCCTTCCTCATTTCTCTCCTCTAGTCCCTGTTCTTGTCCTTCCTCCTTGAAGCTCCACCAACCCTAGAGTTCTCCAACACGACACATTGGAAGAAGGACCATGGGTGTACGGCCACTGTCTTCTATCAGCCCATTATTTAATTAAACAATCCATCCCTGCCAGGGAGGACCCAGCATGGACCTGAGAGTGTTTTGAGCCCTGGGGGAGGGAAAGACAAAAATTTCACATAACAGAGACTCTCCTGTTGCCTCTGGTGACCTGAGTTACCTGGGAGATGCTTAATGCTCTCAGCAACACTTTAAGTTTCACAGATCCTTAGGGCAAACACTTCCAATTTCATTTAACCAGAATGATGTGACAAGGGTCCTCCATAAAGATCTGGTAGCTGCCTGGTTTGCACTGAGACTTGGAAAATTGGAGGGATGAGACCTGGGAAGGTGTACGGAAAGGACAGAGGATGGGGCGGGCCTGGGACTGGGGAGAAGGGGCAGGACGGTCTGGATGGAGCAGTGGGTTCTGAGAGCAGCAGTGACCCCGGGACCTGCTGCCCTGGGACTGCTTAATCCCAGGAGACCAGGTCAGCAGGACTGTGAAAGCAAGTGTGTGAACAAGCCCAGTGGCCCCTTCACAGACTCTAGAATCTGCAGCCATGGAGGGTCTCTAGGAGCAGCTGGACGTGGACCTCTCACATGGAAGCATCTTCAGCACATCAGCCTTGGCTGGTGCAGAGGCTGAGATGAGCTTCAGGAGACCGAGCCCAGGCAGGGACCACAGAGCCTGTGTGCTCTGACTCATCCACCCCTGGGAGCGCCCTCTACATGAGGGATTAACAGTGAGGACAAACATGAGGGGAAGTCACAAGTCCTCAAAGTGCAGGAGGAGAGAGTTCACGTCTCAACCACCACCTCACACGCGCTACAGGGATGTGATCTCCAGCGTCAAATGACAATGAGAGTTTTGTGCCCACTGGGATATGACCATCATAGTTCAACATGAAGAGAAAACAGAGTCTGCAGTGCACAATACCCGAGCTGTGCTGACCAGAAACCAGGCTTCCATACTAGTCAGTGACAGAAGCAGGAGAGAGCAGCTCTTACAGGAAAGATAATTTTTGAAGAGTAAAGCAAGAAAAGGTGATAATAAACAGAGCACAATGCATGTCCAGGACACAATTTCTCTATCATATCATTAAAATATGAAAATAGTTAGTCAGAACTCTACACACAGTTCCTTCTTCCTAATGTCATGTTCTCTTTCCTAGCCTCTAAGCTGAGGGTTTATCTCTAAAGTCCAGGAGCCCTCTCCCATCAGATCCATTCTGAATGTTGTTTCCTTCCCGTGTCCCCTTCCTTATCACAGCACCAAATGCCCTCCACAATGCCTACCGCAGAAAAACAATCTTGGGCAACAAGGTGATTAGAATGAGCGACCCACCCACTTCTGCTCCAGTTGAGGCCCTGCTGGCTCTCACAGCATCACCTTGATCTTTTCCCCAGGGTCCTGAAGAGACACCCCACTGCGGATAGCAGATGGCAGTCATCTGTGCTCTGTGCAGTCAGAGCCCTTCAATAAGACACTGATCTCTGTTGCAAACCTAAAGACAGAGATGCTGAAAGAGTCACTTTTCAACCTCTCACTTCTACAGGACCCTTAGAGCTCTCACCTTCATGCTAACCAACCTGAAATCACAAGTATTTTTTGACACATGTAAAACATGACTTTAAGCGAACTATAACAGTCACATCTGGCTAGCGGCTACCACACTATAATACACAACAACCTCTATATATGTTTATATATGTATGTGCTTAATCACTCAGTTGTGTTGGACAATTTCTGACCCCATGAAGTGTAATCCACCAGGCCCCTCTGTCATGGAATTCTCCAGGCAAGAGTACTGGAGTGTGGGTAGTCATTTCCTTCTTCAGGGAATCTTCCTGACTCAGGGTTCGAAGCCAGGTCTGCTGCACTGCAGGTGAATTCTTTACTGTCTGAGCCACCAGGCAAGATTGAATGAATCTTAAGATCAGCACCAGTGGTTCTAACACTTCTGATAGATGGTGGCAGAACAGTTTATGGAATACCAGGGCACTGTGGTAAAAGGGAGGGTATAGGGCTTCGAAGGTGGCTCAGTGGTAAAAAAAAAACAAACCTGGCTGCCAGTGCAGGGGACATGGGTTTGATCCCTGGGTTGGGATGACGTTTTGGCACAGGAAATGGAAACCACTTCAATATTCTTAGCTGGAGAAACCATGGACAGAGGGACTGGGGGGGTATAGTTCATGGGATCACAAAGAGTCGGACACAGCTCAGTGACTGTCAAATGAATATATATAGAATGTTACCACCCTTCTCTTGGTTATTCCCTCTGCATTGTCTACCCTTTTCAAGATGGCTGTTTACCTATAGATTAACAAAGAAAAGACCTCTGGCCCATGAAATTATTTAGCCTGAGGGGGTAAGAGAGGGATGTGGCCCTCTACTGGTTTCCATGGTAACCAGTGTAACCAATGAGCCAATCTGCTGTTAATTCCCCCTGTAACTGGTAGACTCCCCATCCCCCCGGAGTGAAGAATACTGAAGCTGCTGTCTTCTGCCTGTCACCTGCGATCCACAGTGCATGTCTCTCCAGGACTTTTACTTCAGATATATAAGATATTCCGTCTATTAAAACTTTGCTATTTCTGTCAACTCTGGGACCTTTCTTCGGCCTCAAATCTAGGCAGTACAGGCCTGTAAAGTGTAGCCCAACAGCTTCTGCAGGTTATCTGGCTGGCCTGATTTGATGATTCATTTATGGGTTTTTCCTGGGCTCATGCACACATCCCAGGTACTCATGAGCCTTTGGGACACTGAAATACTAACATCAACACCCAGATCTTAGAGGAATTGCCAGCAGGTGCTCCACTTGAGAGGACAGGTATGGACACAGGGCCCAGGGCGCCTGTGCTGAACATAATCAGAAAACAGGTGCAGAAGAGAAAGAGGGACACTTCGTCTCTTCATGAGACCATCCTTCCAACCACTGACTGAAAGATCTAGAGAGGGCAAGGACAAAGTGCCTTTAGAAAGCAAACAACCTGCACACTGAAAACTACAAACCACACTGAAAGAATGAAACCAGGCACAAGGAATTGAAATGACATTCCATGTTCATAGACTGGAGACTTAGTACTGTTGACATTTCTACACTACCCAAAGCTAAGGCAAAATTCATTCCAACACCAATCAAAGTATTAACATCATTTTCATAGAAATGGAAAAAGCAAATCCAAAAAGATATATGGAAACATTAAAGACTGCAAATAGACAAAATAATCCTGAGAACAAAGATCAAAGTTTCTCACCTCCTGATTTCAAGGCATATTACAAAGATATAGGAATCAAACCTCTATGATACTGACATAGAAACAGATGCATAGCCCTAAAGACCAGAATAAAGAGCCCCAAGTAAACTCATGGGTACACGGTCAAATGAAATTCACCAAGATTCTAAGACAACAAAATAGGGAAAGGGTAGTCTTTTCAACAATCAGTAGGATGAAAAGATAAACTACAGAAAAAATACAAAACATATTCAGATAAGGAGCTCATACTCAAAATGTATAAGAAAATACAACAACTCAAATGCAAAACAAATTTAAAAAGATAAATGAGTCGAGGAGTGTGCAAAGATGGTGATCAAAACCATCTGGAGCTTTTGTCTGGAGGGTGTAGTGGGTTCTAAGAGGATCAGTGACCCCGAGTCCTGCTGCTCTGAGTCTCTGACCTAGGTCTGAAAGGTCCCAGGAGACCATGTGAGAACATGTGTAAAGAAATCCAGTGGCCCCTTCACAGTCTTTAGAATCTGCGGCCATGCTGGTCTCTAGGGGCAGCTGGACATGGACTGCTATCACAAGCAAGCACCTTCAGCACAACATCCTTGGGGAGGTGTGTTGCTGAGATGAGCTCCAGGAGACTCAGCCCAGGCAGGGACGCCAGAGCACACGTGCTTTGACTCATCCAATCCGGAGAGCACCCTTCATACAAGTAATAAACAGTGAAGACAAACATGAGGGGAAGCCACACGTCCTGAAAATGCAGAGGGAGAGAGTTCATTCTTCACCCACCACCTGACATTCACTGCAAGAATTTGGTCTCCAGTGTTAAGTGACTATGAGAATTTAGTGCCCACTAGGATGGGGCCATCATAGGAGAATTTAAACATGAAGCTAAAGTCCCTGTCCATACTACCCTTCAGATACTAACCAGAAACCAAGCTTTCATATTTGGTGGTGAAAGGACAAGGAAAGAGGTGTCTTGTGAGAAAGGACATTTCTAAACAGAAAAGCAAGAAGAGATGACCATAAGTGCAGCACAATACAGCACATGGACACATAGCTCTATTATATCATTAAAATGTCAGTTCAGTTCAGTTCAGTCGCTCAGTCGTGTCCGACTCTCCGCGACCCCATGAATCACAGCACGCCAGGCCTCCCTGTCCATCACCAACTCCCGGAGTTCACTCAAACCCATGTCCACAGAGTCAGTGATGCCATCCAGTCATCTAATTCTCGGTCGTCCCCTTCTCCTCCCGCCCCCAACCCTTCCCAGCATCAGAGTCTTTTCCAGTGAGTCAACTCATCGCATGAGGTGGCCAAAGTATTGCAGTTTCAGCTTTAGCATCAGTCCTTCCAATGAACACCCGGGATCGATCTCCCTTAGAATGAACTGGTTGGAACTCCTTGCGGTACAAGGGACTCTCAAGAGTCTTCTCCAACACCACAGTTCAAAAGCATCAATTCTTCGGCGATCAGCTTTCTTCACAGTCCAACTCTCACATCCATACATGACCATGGGAAAAACCATAGCCTTGACTAGACGGACCTTGGTTGGCAAAGTAATGTCTCTGCTTTTTAATATATTATCAAGGTTGGTCATAACTTTCCTTCCAAGGAGTAAGCGTCTTTTAATTTCATGGCTGCAATCAGCATCTGCAGTGATTTTGGAGCCCCCAAAAATAAAGTCTGACACTGTTTCCACTGTTTTTCCATCTATTTCCCATGAAGTGATGGGACCAGATGCCATGATCTTTGTTTTCTGAATGTTGAGCTTCAAGCCAACCTTTTCACTCTCCTCTTTTACTTTCATCAAGAGGCTTTTTAGTTCCTCTTCACTTTCTGCCATAAGGGGAGTGTCATCTGCATATCTGAGATTATTTATATTTCTCCCAGCAATCTTGATTCCAGCTTCTGCTTCTTCCAGCCCAGCGTTCCTCATGATGTACTCTGCATATAAGTTAAATAAGCAAGGTGACAATATACAGCCTTGATGCACTCCCTTTCCTATTTGGAACCAGTCTGTTGTTCCATGTACAGTTCTGACTGTTGCTTCCTGACCTGCATACAGGTTTCTCAAGAGGCAGGTCAGGTGGTCTGGCATTCCCATCTCTTTCATAATGTTCCACAGTTTATTGTGATCCACACAAAGGCTTTGGCATAGTCAATGACGCAGAAATAGATGCTCTTCTGGAACTCTCTTGCTTTCTCCATGATCCAGCAGATGTTGGCAATTTGATCTCTGGTGCCTCTGCCTTTTCTAAAACCTGCTTGAACATCTGGGAGTTCACGGTTCACATATTGCTGAAGCCTGGCTTGGAGAATTTTGAGCATGACTTTACTAGTGTGTGAGATGAGTGCAATTGTGCGGTAGTTTGAGCATTCTTTGGCATTCCCTTTCTTTGGGATTGGAATGAAGACTGACCTTTTCCAGTCCTGTGGCCACTGCTGAGTTTTCCAAATTTGCTGGCATATTGAGTGCAGCACTTTCACAGCATCACCTTTCAAGACTTGAAATAGCTCAACTGGAATTCCATCACCACCACTAACTTTGTTCCTAGTGATGCTTTCTAAGGCCCACTTGACTTCACATTCCAAGATGTCTGGCTCTAGGTCAGTGATCACATTATCGTGACTATCTTGGTCGTGAAGATCTTTTTTGTACAGTTCTTCTGTGTATTCTTGCCACCTCTTCTTAATATCTTCTGCTTCTGTTAGGTCCATACCATTCCTGTCCTTTATCGAGCCCATCTTTGCATGAAATGTTCCCTTGGAATCTCTAATTTTCTTGAAGAGATCTCTTGTTTTTCCTATTCTGTTGTTTTCCTCTATTTCTTTGCATTGATCGCTGAGGAAGGCTTTCTTATCTCTCCTTGCTATTCTTTGGAACTCTGCATTCAGACGCTTATATCTTTCCTTTTCTCCTTTGCTTTTCGCCTCTCTTCTTTTCACAGCTATTTGTAAGGCCTCCTCAGACAGCCATTTTGCTTTTTTGCATTTCTTTTCCATTGGATGGTCTTGGTCCCTGTCTCCTTTACAATGTCACGAACTTCCATCCAGAGTTCATCAGGCACTCTATCTATCAGATCTAGTCCCTTAAATCTATTCCTCAATTCCACTGTATAGTCATAAGGGATTTGATTTAGGTCATATCTGAAAGGTCTAGTGGTTTTCCCTACTTTCTTCTATTTAAGTCTGAATTTGGCAATAAGGAGTTCATGATCTGAGCCACAGTCAGCTCCTGGTCTTGTTTTTGCTAACTGTATACAGCTTCTCCATCTTTGGCTGCAAAGAATATAATCAATCTGATTTCGATGTTGACCATCTGGTGATGTCCATGTGTAGAGTCTTCTCTTGTGTTGTTGGAAGAGGGTGTTTGTTATGACCAGTGCGTTGTCTTGACAAAACTCTATTAGCCTTTGCCCTTCTTCATTCCGTGCTCCAAGGCCAAACTTTCTGTTACTCCAGGTGTTTCTTGACTTCCTACTTTTGCATTCCAGTCCCCTATAATGAAAAGGACATCTTTTTTGGGTGTTAGTTCTAAAACGTTTTGTAGGTCTTCATAGAACTGTTCAACTTCGGCTTCTTCAGCGTTACTGGTTGGGGCATAGCCCTGGATTACTGTAATATTGAATGGTTTGCCTTGGAAACGAACAGAAATCATTCTGTCGTTTTTAAGATTGCATCCAAGTACTGCATTTCGGACTCTTTTGTTGACCATGATGGCTACTGCATTTCTTCTAAGGGATTCCTGCCCACAGTAGTAGATATAATGGTCATCTGAGTTAAATTCACCCATTCCAGTCCATTTTAATTCACTGATTTCTAGAATGTCTGTGTTCACTCTTGCCATCTCCTGTTTGACCACTTCCAATTTGCCTTGATTCATGGACCTAACATTCCAGGTTCCTATGCAATATTGCTCTTTACAGCACCGGACCTTGCTTCTATCATCGATCACATACACAACTGGGTATTGGTTTTGCTTTTGCTCCATCCCTTTATTCCTTCTAGAGTTACTTCTCCACTGATCTCCAGTAGCATACTGGGCACCTACCGACCTGGGGAATTCCTCATTTAGTATCCTATCATTTTGCCTTTTGATACTGTTCATGGGGTTCTCAAGGCAAGTATATTACAATGTAGGAAGAACAAATCACAGTTCCAATACATTTCCTTCTTCCCAAATTTATATTCACCTTCCTTCATCTCCACAGAAGCAGGTGTAACCCGAGTGGTCCAGGAACCCTATCCCCTAAATCCCACCTGAGAGCTGTTCCCTACCTGCGTTATCTTCTGTATCGCTGCTGCTAATGCTCTCCAGAAAGCAGTCTGTAGAAAGACAACCATGAGCAATAATACAGTTATTATACAAGTTGACCCACCCATTTCTCCTCCTCCACTTTGCTCACACAGCATCTTTCTGGTTTTCCCTCCAGGTTCACAGACCTCCCCTGTGCTTTGTGGAGTCAGAGCCCTTCAACAAGATCTTGAGCACAGCTGCAATATTTCACATGAGAGAGAGATGCTGAGGGAATCACCTTTCAACCTTACATTTCTAAAGGCCCAATTTAGCTTGCATTCAAGCTTACCAACCTGAAATTTCAACACTTATGGACGCACTTGAAATATGGCTAGGGTGACCAGGTAATTGTGTGGTTTTTGTTTTGTTTTTAATATAGCAAGTTAAGTATTGTTTGAAATATGTTCATTATAGATAGGCAGATCTGACCAGTGACTACTACACTGGAAAGTTCAGCTCTAAGAGCTCCACAGTCAAGGAAAAGGCAACAAACTGTCTGTTCTTGTTTGTTCTTTATTGCAGATTTGTTGGTCTAATATGATCATTCACATGTAGGTATACCTGGGGCTCTAGGACACAGTCCAGGCATTGGGGGCTTCCTTGTGGACATTCCAACAGCAAGGTAAATACTCAGTTTCAAAGAAAATTCCCAGTAGGGAGCTCATTTGTAGGCAGAGGTAAAGGGCAGGACCCAGCACTCCTGTACTACAAGTAACCAGAGAGTAGGTACAGAGGGGAAGGAGAAACATTCATTCTCTTCATGAGCCCATCTTTCCCATCCCTGATTCAGGGGACCCAAGCAAGGCAGTAGAAAAGGCTCCTTAGGAAGTGAAAGATTTGTGCACTGAAAACCATGTAACACTGTTGAAAGAAAGAAGAGACATGTAATTCCAATGACATACCATACTCACAGACTGGAATATGGTCAAAGACTAGAAGGTCACAGACTGACCTTCTTATTCTACTAAAAGTGATGCACATACATGTTGAAACAACTCACAAAATATCATGTCATTTTTATAGAAACAAACAAACAAAAAGAATCCCCAATACTAATACTTACGGAAATCAAGCGAAATCCAAAGAGAAAAACCAATATTGAGTGCACAGAACAATGGGGCCTTAAGGCTTCCTGAATTCAAAACACATAAGAATGCCACAGCAGTCAAAACAGAGTTCTACCAGAAACAAAATAGGCAGAGAGGCCAATGAAGGGATTCTTGAATAAATTCACACATGTGTGGCCAAATGATCTTTGCCAAGGTACTAAAATTATCAAGTTAAGAAAGGATAGTTTCCTCAACAATCAACAGAAAGGCAACCTATAGAATGAGAGGAACTATCTGCAAACTTTGTATCTGAGTAACGGAACAATATCCAGAATATATAAAAAAGTAACTACAACTTCAAACCAACAGCAGGCAAATAATTGAGTTTAAAAAATGTGTAAAAAGCTTCAGTAGACATTTTTTCATAGAAGAAATAGAAGTGATCAGTATACATAAAAAAGTGCTCAACATCACTGCAGCTGCTGCTGCTAAGTCACTTCAGTCGTGTCCGACTCTGTGTGACCCCATAGACGGAAGCCCACCAGGCTCCCCCATCCCTGGGATTCTCCAGGCAAGAACACTGGAGTGGGTTGCCATTTCCTTCTCCAATGTGTGAAAGTGAAAAGTGAAAGTAAAGTCGCTCAGTTGTGTCCGACCCTTAGTGACCCCACGGACTGCAGCCTACCAGGCTCCTCCATCCATGGGATTTTCTAGGCAAGAGTACTGGAGTGGCTTGCCATTGTCGACATCACTAAGTATGAGCAAAATGGAAAGCACAAGTCACTCAGTCGTGTCCAACTCTTTGTGACCCCATGGACTTTACAATCCATGGAATTCTCCAGGCCAGAATACTTGAGTGGCTAGCCTTTCCCTTCTCCAGGGGATTTTCCCAACCCAGGGATCAAACCCAGGTCTCCTGCATTGCAGGCAGATTCTTTACCAGCTGAGCCACAAGGGAAGTCCAAGAATGCTGGAGTGGGTAGCCTATCCCTTCTCCAGTTGATATTCTTGACCCAGGAATTGAACCGGGGTCTCCTGCATTGCAGGCGGATTCTCTACCAACTGAGCTAACCAAGTCAAAAGATGATACAACCTTTCAGGATGTGTGTTATAAAAATAAAATAACAAGTGTTGGCAAGGATGTAGAGAAGTGGAACATTTGTACCCTGTTGGTAGAAATGGAAAATGGTGTAGCCACTATGGAAGTTTAGAAGTCCCTCAAAAAATTATTAAGAAAACTGTTATAAGATTGAGGAATCACTCTTTTGAGTTTATGTCCAAAGGAGACAAAATAAGAATGTCCAGGAGATATCTACAGTCTCATATTCATTGCTGCATTGTACACAACAACCAAGACAGAAAAACTATCCAGTGTCCACGGGCAGATAAATCATTAAAGAAAATGTGGTGTATATATACACTGGAATGTCATTCAGTCTTTAATAATGAAGGAAATCCTGTCATTTGCAGCAATGAATGAAGCGGGAGGATATCGGTAAGAGTAAAATAAGCTAGTCACAGGAAGACAAATACTGCACGATTCATTTTACCTGAGTTATCTAAAGGAAAACTCAGGGAAGCAGAGAGTAGAAGGGTAGTTCCAAGAGCTGGGAAGAGGTTGATACAGGGAATGTCTGTTCAACGACTATAAAATTTTAGTTGCAAGATGGAAAAGTTCTAGAGATGTACTGAACAGCACGGTGTATGGAATTAACAGGACAGACTGGACACTTCAAAGCTTAAGAGGCAAAACTGGACTGAAATTTCCTCCATCTGTTCCTAGAGGGTCTCCTTTCTCAGATTCCTCTAGAACTGGGTGTGGCCTGCGGGTACCACAAGGGGCTCCCTGCAGAAGAATCGGGCCTCCCCAGTACTAGGTGCCTTGGGTGAGAGGGGAAGATTCATTCGGAGGGTCTAATAGGAAAGAGTCTGAATGAGGGACGAGGCAGAGTGATTAATGTTGACCAATCAAAATACCATAAGACCTACTAAGAGACAATATTTATAATGGCAACCCACTCCAGTACTCTTGCCTGGGAAATCCCATGGATGGAGGAGCCTGGTAGGCTGCAGTCCATGGGGTCGTGAAGAGTCAGACACGACTGAGCGATTTCACTTTCACTTTTCACCTTCATGCACTGGAGAAGGAAATGGCAACCCACTCCAGTATTCTTGCCTGGAGAATCCCAGGGACTGAGGAGCCTGGTGGGCTGCCCTCTGTGGGGTCGCACAGAGTCGGACATGACTGACACGACTTAGCAGCAGCAGTAAAGGTGTGTTTGACCCAGTAAGGGAGGTTCTAAAACACAGTTTTGTTCAAAAGAATCCTGCAGGGCTTCCCTGGTGGCTCAGTAGTTAAGAATATACTTGCCAATGCAGGAGATATGGACTGGATCCCTGGACTGGAAAGATTCCACATGTCCCAGAGCAACTAATCCCATGTGCCACAACTACTGAGCCTGTGCTCTAGGGCCCAGGAGCCACAACTACTAAGCCCAAGTGCCAAAACTGAGGAAGCCAGAGAGCCCTGGGACCCACGCTCTGCAACAAAAGCAGCCACCAAAGTGAGAAGCCTACTCACGACAACTAGGGAGTTGTCCTTGCTTTCCACAAGTAGTGAATAGCCTGCGTAGCAATGAAGGCCCAGTACAGACAATAAAAAATATCAATAAAAATTAAAAAGAATGCTGAAAATATTTTCCTGGAGAGTAATGGGATTTGTTTTCCAGGTTAAAGGATGTACACTTGGTGTAAAATCAAAGCATACAGTGAATGTGTATACTTTGTTTAATTCTTATATACATCCTTATTCATGGTGCAATGGTGATGGGCATTTTGGGGGTGGAGAGTTGACAACAGTAACAGTGATATTTAGGGTGACAAAAATTGGGAAAAACACAACACAAAAAATTCACACACACAAAAACAATCACACTATTCATTACACTTAGGGACATACCCAGTCCCATGGACACAAACCTACATTATTAACCATAATACAGCTTCTTCCTGGAGCTACAGTAATCAGCCACATTATTCTACTTGAAAGCTACTTTCTATCACAAGGCCCCCATACTCATTCCCAGCAGGAATTTGGAATCAGTTTGGCCTCTACACTAAAACCAGTGAGAAAGCCTTAACTTTCTCATCTACAAAGCTTTATCTCCCCAGCTGAATGATTCTAGAATACATACCACTTTCACATGCTGGAAGGGCCACCTGCAAGGACAGAAGAGAAGACACTGTGAGGGTGAGATCACACAGGTGCACAGTCTTTGGTTCATATGGTGACAGGAGAAAACCTGATGAGGGACAGTGATGGAGTCAGGGAACCCAGCAAGATCAGAGCCCACACACTCAGGATGAAAGGCAAGACCTTTGCCTGGAGGATGGAACTTCCAAGTCCACTTGGGTTGGAAATTACAGAATTCCTTTCCTAAAGGAAAAGGTACTATAGGAGAGAGAACTCTGTACTCTGCAGGGTGTAATGGACGCTAACAATTGTAATATCCTGTGGACTGAGGCGTCTTGAGTTGGTAGTAAGACTCTCATTCCACATTATCCCAACCAAGGGAATTGTCTCTATCTAAAACAGGCACACTCAAAGACTCGTAAGTTTATTCTACTGAAAGAGAAAGGAAACAATACTTCTATCTCAGACCAGAATAAAAAGAAAAACTTGCCTTGGAGACACACAGCGGCTCTTCTGTCCTGTCACAAGCTGGGTTGACTGGCAGGTCCTCAGTGAAACCTAGAGAGACAGAGAGTAGCTGTTAGAAGAGAGATGAGGCTGATCAGGAATTGGGAAAAAAGAAAAAACAGTTTTTTTTTTTCTTTGTATGAACATGGGGTGGTGTGTATGGATGAGGGAGGTTAGTAAGCATGGGCTGAACTTGTGTCCATCCATCCTCTTTGGAGGAGGAAGGAAAGCAAAGGAGAGGAGGAAGGAAATGAAAATAGATCTTTGCCCTCCAGCTAAGAGGATCCTAATGCAAAGGAAATATTCAATCTATAAAAAGAAAAACTCTAAAATGCATGTACTGTTCACTGAGAGAGACCCACGACTCCTCCTGCTCATTTTGAGCTCCTGATAAATTGTCACAGTCTCTTGATTTTTCCCAGATCATGCTTTCTCCGAGCTCCACAGTTGCTGCTACTCTGTTCATGCTTCCTATGAGATTTTGTACTTGATTAAAAGTGAACTGTTAAAAGACTGAATTTAATCCTGGGCCATTCTACTAATTCACTAATCACTTGTCTTAAAGAAAATCAAATATACAAGATTTGAAAACACTGAATCCTACCATTTAATTACAACCGCTATGAATATCATCATATTTTTCTATCAATATTTGTTTCTTACACTGTGTGCATGTCCACTGAGTCAGTGGCTGTCAATACTCACAGGGGCTATATGTTTAGTGGGACAGTTGATTATAAAAAGCATGGTTTCTCCACCTCACTGGTCTTCCTGGGGAGCTAGAGGGACACAGAGTAGCTGTCAGGACACTGGTGAGGCTGCTCACCAATTACTCAGCATTTTTCTTTTTTGGTTTTTTTTTTTTGATGGGGTCATGGGGTGGAGTGCATGCATGAGGGAGGTTACTAGCTATGGACTGAGCTGCTATTGAATCATCCTCTTTGCTGGATGAAGGAGAGCAAAGGAGAGGAGCAGGAAAGAAATGAAACACAGCTTCTGCATTTAACTACTGATAACCTAACCAATGGGGACAAAAGAAACACTAAAATGCATGCCAGTTTTCAATAACAGAGACCCATGACCCTCCTGCCTGTTTACAGCTTCTAGTAAATCGCCCCTGACTTTTACATTTCTTTCTAGATCACTGCCTCCCCAGGATTCAGTTACAACTATGGTACTTAACAAGTCTTCTATGAGACTTTGTTCTTGATTAAAAGCAAACTCGGTTAGAGGACTGAACTCAATCTTATCTTTCCAAATAGCTATTATCAATCACGTGATATTTTTTCCTACTCTTCATCTTCCAAACAGTGTTTGCATGTCCCGAGTCAGTGGCTGTCCGCACTCACAGAAGTCACACATTTAGTGGGACAGTTCACTATGGTGAGGAAGCATGGGGTGAATGCTATCTCTCACCAAGCTGTGCAGGAGATCCACAAAAAGAGTCACAGTCGCTATGCTATCGAGTCCCAAAGTGAGATAGATCTATTTGACACCTTCCCTTCAGGGTGTGCTACAGGGCTTACTCAAAGTAAGGCTTATTTTAATGTGACCCAGTACAATGAAGTATCTTCCCGATAATCTGCTTTATTCCTTGTTTAAGCAATGACACTGGCACCGAGTGTTGTGACCTAAGTTGTTGACACAAGCGCACATGATTCTCAGAATCTGTGATTTGACCAGGAGCATGCAAGTCGCAGGGTGCCTTTCACACTACAGGCTCTGCCAAAATTGTCTGTTAATCCATCTTTGGTTGCCATGGTTTCTGTGACCACGGAAAAGTGAAAGTGAAAGTGGAGTTGCAAAGTCATGTCTGACTCTGCTCGCCCATGGACTGTGGCCTACCATGCTCCTCCCTCCATGGGATTTTCCAGGCAAGAGTACTGGAGTGGGTGGCCATTTCCTTCTCCAGAGGATCTATCCAACCCACAGATCAAACCTGGGTCTCCCGCATTGTAGGCAGACTCTTTACCATCTGGGCCACCAGGGAAGTGACCACAGAGCTCCCCTTATAATAAAGGGCACAATCTGGACCTCTGGAGCAGCCAGTAGCTCCTGGTGTGGCTCACAGATGGAGAGATCCCCATGTACCATTATTGAGGATCCCAGGGCTGAGTGTCAAGTGAAGGTCAGGTGTCCAGAACAACCATATTGGGACCACACTTAGGTATTCAATATGGCTTTTCTATTTAGCAGGTCAAGAACTTGGGCCATTTTGTCCACCACCATCTCCATTTGAGGAAGATGAATATTAACCTAACTTGGGGAATGGCTGAGCTGAGGAAAGAATCATGTAATTAGCCAGTGGTGATAAGAAGTGTTTAGAGAGTTCACACTTGACTTGTACTAAGAGGGAAACATCTCTGAGGACACACACACACATACATACACACACA
Organism: Moschus berezovskii; assembly: GCF_049115385.1. Classification (NCBI taxonomy): domain Eukaryota; kingdom Metazoa; phylum Chordata; class Mammalia; order Artiodactyla; family Moschidae; genus Moschus; species Moschus berezovskii. The sequence goes on from NC_142476.1 coordinate 10,218,645, forward strand.
GACAGAGACTCAAAATCACATCACATGGGCTCACAGATAGCATCCAATCCCTGATTCACACAAACCCACAGCATCTAAATCGTGTAGTTGATTACAGGGACCATAGAACACAGTTAAGGTTCATCTTGGGAGATCAGTCTCTTCTCTGAATCCACACCTCTCAGCCCCTGTAGGAATCCAGCGTCAGGGTGCCTCTCCAACTAGAGCCATCAAGAGAGCCCCACCTCCATCATCTAGATTGTACCCCAGCACAGGGATGATCCCTGAATATTTACCATGTTTGTAGACTACTCCGTGTTCCTGCAATTAGAGAGAAGAAAACAGTGTGAGGGTCTCAGCATCATTATCTGCAGTAAGTCTTCTGTTATCTGATATTTATCCTCAGATAACAAATTCTTTAAGTCAATGGCCCCAAAGGAAAACAGGGCAGACACCTGTTGAAAAGGCTGGACCTTTTCACATGAGGTCTCAGTTTCAATTTGACCAATAAATACAAACTTACTTTTCAAGAAGGAGAAAATTTCTCTTGCTAAAAGCACCTACAGTAGTAACTGATGCTGTCTATTTTTAATCTCCTATTGAAACAGGTCTGTGTTGATAATAGATTTAACCTCAATATTTCCCCAGCCAAGGAATTGCATACATCAGTGACAGTTTACATCGTCAGACTACAATAACTGTATTCAGCTGAATAAAAAATAAAGAAGTGAAGGAGCAGTCTTATCCCTGATAAAGAGAGATGAGTTTACCTTCAAATTATTTAGAGGCTGTTCCTCAGCACAGGCCCTGGACAGTTCCTCCACCATGTCCTCCTGGGGCGCTAGAGGGACAGAGAGCAGCTGTCAGGACACAGGTGAGGCTGCTCACCAGTCACCCAGCGTTTGTCGTTTTTTGATTGGGACATGTGATGGAGTGCATGCATGAGGGAGGTTAGTAACTATGGACTGAGCTGATGTTGACTCAAACTGCCGAAGGAAGGGGAGCAAAGGAGAGGAGCAGGAATGAAATGAAACACAGCTTCTGCAATTTAACTAGCGATAACCTAACCAATGAGGACAAAAGAAACACTAAAATGCATGCCAGCTTTCAATGACAGAGATCCATGACCCGCTTGCCTGTTTACAGCTTCTGCTAAATCACTCCTGTCCTCTGGAGTTCTTCCTAGATCACTGCATCCCCAGGATCCACAGTAAAGCTACTGAACTTACCAAGCCTTCTATGAGCCTTTATTCTGGATTGAAAGCAAACTCCGTTAGAGGACTGAATTCAACCCTACCTTTCCAAATTGCTACTATCAATCATGTGATGTTTTTTCCCCAGTCTTCATTTTCCAACAAATGTTTGCATGTCCACTGAGTCAGTGGCTGTCCACTCACCGAAGTCAGACAATTTGTGAGACAATTAATTGAGGATAAAAAGCATGGGTGAAAGATGTTCTGACCCAGCTGTGCAGATTTACAAATAGAGCCATGGTCACTAGGCTAACTATCAAGTACCACTGTGTGATCTATTTGACACCTTCCCTTGAGTGTGTGCTACAGGGTTTATCAATGTAAGGCTTATGATAATGTACAGTGAAGTATCTCCCTGGTCATTATCTGCTTCATCCTTGTTTAAGCAATGACAGCAGCACCAACAGATTTGACCTACAGTGTCTACACAAGACCTCACAGCTCTCAGAATTTGTGAGTTGACCGGGAGGATGCGAGTCCTGAGGTCCCTTTCAGAGTGACGACTGTGCCACAGCTGGTTGTTAGTCTACCTATGGTTGCCCCTGGGTCTGCGACCACTGAGGCTACCTTATAATGACGGACATGGTCTGAACCTCTGGAGCTGCTAGGACTTCCAGGCATGGACACAGATGCAGGGACACCCTTGCTCTATGACGGAGTATCCCATGACCGAGTGATCAGTGCAGGTCAGGGGTCCAGAGCAGTCACACTAGGACCACCCCCAGGTTCTCAGTTTGCCTTGTCCACTTAGGAGGTCAGAGCTTGGGCCATTTTTCTCAGCACCACCTTCATCTGAGGAAAATGAACATTAACCAAGCTTGAAGAATGGCTGAACTGAGGAAAGAATCACATAATGTATAGCCAGTGTGTAGTGGTGAGGAGACGTGCTTACAAAGTTCACACTTGACTTGTGCTGTGTAAGAGGAAAACATTTCTGAGGAGACACACACACAGAGAGACACACATATACACACATAGAGATTCAAAACCACATCACATGGGCTCACACATGGCCCTGCAACCCTGATTCACACAAACCCACAGCATCTAAATTATGTAGTTGTTTACAGGGAGCATAGGACACAGTTATTGTTCATCCTGGGAGATCAGTCTCTTCTCTGCACCCCCACCCCTCAGCCCCTTTAGGGACCCAGGATCAGGGTGCCTCTCCAACCAGAGCCATCAAGAGACCCCCACCTCCATCATTAGATTGTTTCTCAGCAGAGGGATGATCCCTGAATATTTACCATTTTTGTTGGTTGGTTCTTTCACCTGTGATTAAAGAGAAGAAAACACTGTGAGGGTGTCAGCATCTTGTGTACTGTGCGTACACGGCTTTTGTTCTCGTTTTTGTCCTCAGAAAACCAAATGGGAAAGTGTTGTCGAGTCCGTGGCCCATAAACAAAACAGAAAGAATGCCTCTGGGAAAGGCTCAAGCTTTTCCTGAAATATCTCTCAAGCCCATTTTGACTAGCAGTTACAAAATTTTATTTCAAGAAGAAAAACTTTCAGCCGAGAAATGTGCTCCCGACCACAGTTTCTAATTGATACTGTCATTTTTTTAAAATGCCCTTTTGAATAAGCTTTCTGCTTGGAGACTCAACATTCATCCACCGAATTAAAAACTGTTTGTATCAGCTGTCTTGAATATTGTGAACCTTTATCTGAATTCAACTGAAAAATAAAGACATGTAGCAACACTTTTATCTCAGATAAATTAGGGGCACTTACCACACAGGTGGGCAGAGCCTGTTCTTCCAAGTTTGCATTGGATAGCTCATCCTCAGAGAGCTCTAGGAGGACACAGAAGAATGATCAGGACATCTTTTGATGCTGATCAGAAAGACCTTGCTAATATGGACACATGGGAGTAGTGAACGGATGTGGGTGGTTAATACGTGTGGGCTGATATCTGATGGACAACCTTCCTGGTGGGTGGAGGAAGGCTAAAGAGATGAAAATTTCAGAAATGAGAGAAAGAGCCTTTAGCTTTCTAGCTAAGGGGAACCTGATCAACTTGAAATTGTCAGTCTGACAAAGGTAAGCACTAAAAATCACACTATGTTCCAGTAGTCATGTACAGTTGTGAGACTTGGACCATAAAGAAGGCTGAGGGCCAAAGAATTGATGTCTTATAACAGTGGTGCTGAAGAGACTCTTGAGAGTCCCTTGGAGAGCAAGTAGTCAATTCTAAAGGAAATCAACCCTGGATATTAATTGGAAGGATTCATATTAAAGCTTCAATACTTTGACCACCTGATGTGAACAGCAGACTCACTGGAAAAGCCTCTGATGGTGGGGAATATTGTGGGCAGAGGAAAGCGGGGGCACAGAGAATGAGATGGTTGGCTGGCATCAACGACTCAGTGGACATGAATCTGAACAAACTCTGGGAGATAGTGAAGGACAGGGAGCCTGGTATGCTGCTATCCATGGGCTCACATGAGTTAGACATGTTTTAGCAATTGAGCATTGTGATCAAATATACATTATATTTATTCTTTTCATAATTTTCAAGAATTAAAAAGTTCCATGGCATTTTCTACTTTCACAATGCTCTGTGCCTATCAAAATCATCTACATCTAAATCTTTTCCATCAGATTGAGTATAACCCCTGTACTCATAAAGTCATAATCCACCTTCCCTCTTACCTCTTGGCCTCAGTAATTTGTATTTCCAGTTTCCATGTATTTGCCTAGTCTATGTACCCTAAACCAGTAGAAACAGACAATATTTGTCTTTCTGTGCCTGCATTATTTCAATAACCATAATAAATTTTTGTATTACTTGGTCCATCCATTTTGTACCATATTTCAATCCTTAATTCATTTTTATGGCTGAATAACATTCCATTCTGGGTATATGTCATATTTCATTTACCCATTCATCACATGATGGTCACTGGGTTGTTTCTATCATTTGACTACTAAGAATACACTATGAACATCAATGTACAGATTTCTGTATGCTTCCATAATAGTGATAAATAATATTGTGCATAATTTAACCTATCATTGAATATAACAACACAAAGTGTGAATCTTAGGTGAACTATGGACTTTTAATTACTAAAAATTTATTATCTCACAAGTTGCAATAAATGTACCTCACATATGCTATCTGTGAGTAACATATGATAGCTGAAACTGGGGTGATAGGATATAAGAATTTTCTGAATTGTCTGTACAACTTTTTTTGTCAATGTAACCCTGTTCTAAATAAAGTCTAATAATTTAAAGAAATCTTGAAACATAGCTTCAGTGAGGAACATATCACAGCTAAAAATTAGCTAATGTCCAAACCATAGTTAGAGACCATCTTCACTCTTAAACATGAATCAAATGTTGAATTTTAAATGCATGTTTCCTTCCATACTTAAAAAGAGTACCAACTGACATAGTAAGTTTCAATTTGAACACATGAAATAAAAGAAGAACACTGCTTAATATTTCTGTTTTTTTTTTCCTTAAATATGGGCACTGAACATACTACAATATTTATTCATGAGTGAACTTAGTGAGAAAATTTCCACAGTACCTTCAATTGGGTCAGTTATAGGGTGTACCCTATTGTGCGGCCAACAACGAACTCTTTTGACCCAGCTGGTCATTAATTTTCTTGAACTCTGAGGAATTTTTCTTCTGGTCTTGTGGACAAAGCATCCTGGGAAAAGCATTATAATGGTGAGAGTTGTTGACATCTTGCTGGCAGAAGAATACACGGAAACTAATAATCATTGATCCACAGTTCAATCCTCTGGTCCCCTTCCTCACCAGATGCCTAGCAGGGCCTCCTGAATCCAAGGTGGACTTAGGAAGATCTGTGGTTAGATGTGCACTGAATGCACCCAGCAGACTGCCTGTGCAGACAAATGTCTCTCTATAACTGAGACCTAGAAGCTCAGCAGAGCATAGTAACCATGCTGATGGACTGGATTCAGATCCTGTTTAGGAGAAGAAGGTTCTTGGGAAAGACAATTGGATCTCTTTGCCTCAGTTTCCTGTACAGAGTTGGGGAAAGGTTAATATGACCTATTTTTAGTATTATGAGGCCAAGAATGATTAAATATAGGTAAAATGTTAGAGAAATGAAGGAGGGACTTACCTGGAAGTCAAGTGGTTAAGAATCTGCCTTGAAATGCAGGGAATAGGTGTTTGATTTCTGGTCAGGGGAGTAAGAGCCTACATGCCTCAGAGCAGCTAAGCCCACATGGTGCAACTACTGAGCCCGAGTAGCACAACTAGAGAGTCAGTGCACTGCAACGAAAGATCTACACGGTGCAACGAAGATCCCATGTGCCACAACTAAGACCCCAAGCAGTCAAGTAAATAAATAGAAAAGCTTCATAAATGCTCTGGAAGAGTTCAGTCTTGAATGATGTCGAGAATAAGGTGGACCTTTAGTAGCAGTTGAAAGCAGAGAGGGCATTTTGATGGTTCCAAGTGGGGATGGAAGCTTACTCCAGCTTTTTCACAGAAACAGAGCTTTACAGTTTATGGAGAGTATCTATTATCGCCTCCTCTGACACCCGGCCCTGTTGGAGAGGATGCGGGGACAAAGTGGAGGCTGTAACCATACATTACAGTGGAGGGTATAGAAATGTAGAGAGATCAGTGACTTTCCAAGAGTGCACAACGGTGAATGCAACCCCTCTCAGATTCCCCTGCCCCTAGCTTTCTGCGGATGACAGCTGGATGCCCTGGAGAAGACGACTCAGCCTAAAAAAGAACTCAAACCCTCCTTCCACCACTTGTCTCTGTGTTTCCATTTCTGATCCAAAATGCAAGTTTCTTCTGAGGCAAAGCTCCTCAGAAGGACCATAGGATTTCAACCCCGTCCATCCTCCACAGATCCTTCACTTGGGCAACCATGTCACAACAGCCTTTTCAATGTCATCTTGCTGAGTGACCAGTGGTCTGTTTGGCATCCAAGTTGGCTCAGAGCTCAGAATTTTCTAAACCAAAAGCCACATGATGGCTCCACCAAGAATTACCTTCGCTTCCATTGACCAAGTCTGGATGAGGAGTTAATGTGAGTTAACTGGGAAGGTGGCCATCTGTGCTGGGCTTTGGAGTCTTAATGAAGTCTCTAATGCTCAAAGTCTTACAGCTGATCAGAGCACTGATTTGAGCAGCCTGGATGAAGTGCTAGCTAAGAATGGGCAGGAGCTCGAGTCTTCCCTCACTAAAACTATGACTGTATCAACTCATCATACTCTAGACCCGGTAGTGGAAGACAGCAGAGCCCCATATTCTTTTTGAAAGTCATGTCCATACTCATAGACTAGAGACATCACCCCAAGATTCTCCTTGAGGATCAACAGGCAGACCCTCCTTCCCTCAGTGACCAAATGTTCATCCTACTAACCCAGCAGCACTGCCCCGTCTCATCAAACTCCCTGACAAAGGCAAACAGTGATCCTGCTCACATCCACCCATGGAAATTCCACCAGTAAATCACAGTTTTGGTTTTTTTTTTTTTTTCATTTGTAAAAGTTTCTGGATTTACACTGCTAGTACTTGTAGATTTGGGAAACTACATTTAGAGAGTTGAGCTGTAATCCCCTTTTCCTGTAATGTCCATTTTTGGGGAGACATCATGGTTCTCCTGCTTCATTTCTTTCCATCTATTCTCTGGTACAGTGTGTACCAACCTGGCACTAGAAAACTGTACATTTTTCTAAATTTAGGAAGATATTTAAGGCTGCCAGCTGACAGAAGAATCAAGAAGTATAAATTAAGGATTAAAGCAAAAGTATATAATACATTTATATCTCTGTAGATAAACTAGAATGATGGAAATAATTTTTAAAAAGTGAGGAAAACCTTCAGTAAAAGTTAACCAGCCCATTTGAAGAAACAGCCTTCAGAGGATCAGTAGGAACCTACCTCGAAAACAGTTTAAATTTCCCATTTTAAAATACCCAACACTGAAGATGAGGTCTTCTCACACTCCCTCTCGCCTCACCAAGTGGCGGTTGGTACAGAATGCAGAATGTGTATCATCACATTACCATGGAGACGATCCATCACAGAACTTTCAGAGTGAACTGGACTCTGCACAGGGTGAGTCCAAAGGCTGCCATATAGAAAGTGTGTTTCTATGGACACATTTAGCTTTTCAGAGCAAACATTTTATTTCAAAACTGACTGCAAGGCTCACAGATTCTGCCATGATTCAAAAAAATAATTTATATGACAGAAAATGGCCTGTCCCCCAAATATAGATATTTGTGAATATCTCAGGGTGAAGACAATGGCACCCCACTCCACTACTCTTGCCTGGAAAATCCCATGGATGGAGGAGCCTGGTGGGCTGCAGTCCATGAGGTTGCTAAGAGTTGGACACGACTGAGCAACTTCTCTTTCACTTTTCACTTTCATGCATTGGAGAAGGAAATGGCAGCCCACTCCAGTGTTCTTGCCTGGAGAATCCCAGGGATGGGGGAGCCTGGTGGGCTACCGTCTATGGGGTCGCACAGAGTCGGACGCGACTGAAGCGACTTAGCAGCAGCAGCAGCAGCAGGGTGAAAACGGACAAGGCTAACACGTTGAGAATAAAATGCATTATATTCCCCTACATATGTCATCTCCAATCATTTCTAGTATTTCTAAGTCACCAGAAATTTCTAGATCAAGTAATTTAAAATATGTTCCAGTTGATACAAATGGCAGCATTAATCAAAACTCAATTGTAAAATGTCATATTCTCTCTCTAACCATATGCTTATCAAATTGCTTAAACCCTTCTCTCATTCTCTACATATACTGCTTCCTTTCCCCTGTACGCACCTAAGTGTACAGACTTACTTACCCCTCAATCTCTGCCAATTCATTTTAACACTTGATCTGTTATTGTGTGTTAATCCTGGCTATTCACTGAACAAGTAACAAAAACCAAATCACTGTCTTCACCTGTAGGTTGGGTGAAAGTGTAGTTACTGTTTTTCTCAATGAAGATTATACTATTGTTCTGTTCTGTAATATAAGAGCTTGACTTCACTGCTACTAATCATCAGAGAACAGTAAATCGAAACTTCAATGAGAAATCACCTCTCTCCCGTTAGTATGGTCGTTTTCATAGAAGCAGAAGATAAGTATCAGTGAGACTGTGGAGAAACTAGAACCCTTGCCCACTATTGTGGGGATGCAACATGGTGCAGCAGCAACAGAAAGCAGTGTAGAGGTTCCTCAAAAAAAATATGCTCCCCAGTATTCCAGCAATTCCACTTCTGGGCATTTACTGAAAAGCATGAAAATCAGGATCTCAGAGACATGTCAGCATGCTCATGTTCATTGCAGCACTGCTCATAACAGCCAAGATGTTGAAACAACTTAAATGTCCGTTGATGGCTAAATGGATCAAGAAAATATGGTATGTATACACAATATAATTTTATTCAGCCATTAAAAAGAAGGAAATTCTGTAATATACTATGACTTGAGTAAAACTTGAAGACATATGTTAAGTAAAATAAGCCAGTCACGGGACAAACACTGCATAATTTCACTTCAATGAGGGTAGCTAAAATAGTGAAACCCATGGAAGCAGAGAGCACAGTGGGGGTTACCAGGGGCTGAGGAGGGAGTGTGGGGGGATGTGAGGATCTGCTCATCAAAGGACATAAACTTTCAACTGTGCAAGACGAATAAATTCTACAGGTTAGCTGAACACCACTGTGCTTATAGCTATCAATACTTTATTATACACTTAAAAATGTGTTCAGAGGGTAGATCTCCTGTTGTATTCTTACCACAATAATGTATTTTTAAAAAAGCACTCAGTAAATATGTGTGAAATTAATAAAGACAAATTACTTTGAAAATAACATTAATGAAACTGTTATTAAAAACGTGAATGTATTCTAAAAGATATATATTTCAGCCTCATTTTCTTGAGAAGAATATGTGCCTTTTGAAATGTATTGAAGAAAACAGTTACACACACCCACACACATTGTTATTCTCTTTTCCCTGAAAACAGGTAACTTGTTAAAAAACTTAAATGTTTAATTAATCTTCAAACCACCTAACCACTGGTAGAAAATTATTTTTCTACCACATTCTGCAAATGATGGAAAATTATTATAAGCAAGTGCTACACAGAACATGTGCACATTTAACTTATAGGAAAGGTTAACTACATTGCTCTGTTAGCACGGCCAGCTTGAGTACTGAACCCAGGTAGAATAAATGATTTTTCAGGTACACAATAAGAGTAGATTCACCCTTACTATTATTTCTAAGTCTTTTGTGCTCAATCAAGCAATAAGAGATGTTACATATCTCTATGGTGACTGTTCTCAGCACCTCTGAAGTTTAATCCCTAAAGATCATGAGATAGAATTCAATAATAATAGATTTCTGATCCTAGCATCTAAACACAAAGGGAACATTATTGGCTTTATTCTTCTTAAAAAAATACATAAAGCACTCGTAACATGAACATACTGTGATAACTCCTTGGGTCAGTGAACGTTTACTCTTTTCCTTCAAATTATGAAGACTCTACTCTGTTCAAGGTATTTGAAAATTCTAACCACATGTTTTTTTTCTTCAAAGTTGACTTATTCTTTGACAAAACTGTGGGCTATTAGAATTAATGCAATTTGAACTACGGTATATTATACAGCTGCTACTAAGATTTAGGCACGCTGTTGCTACTCCTGATATGCTTGCCTTCCTTTAAAACTATTTGTTGCTGGTGGTTTTGTTCTTGCCTACCGATGCCCCAAATCAATTCTGGCAAGTGATAGGCTTTGAAAATTTGAAACAGTATGAATTCGATATGTGCACCTGGAGGCACGGATGAAAATTTAAATTTTCTCCTTTTCTGGACTGTGGATCTTTCTTTTATTGTAATAGCTCCTTAATTTGTCCACCATGAAATTAAGGGTGTAAGTGAACTGATTGTGTTATTTTTATGTGTATAAATTGTATGAAGAGTAGCAATAAGAAGTCACAAATTTTATTATTATTATACGTTCTTTTTTGTACATAGTCCTTATCCGTGAATACCTCTGAAAATAAGTAAACCCACTTATTCTTCGGATATGAGACTTTTGCTTACCAACTATTCCCACATTGTTACTTTCTCTTTTCTTAACACAAAAACAAAGCAAATTATAAAACACTGATCCCAGAAAACCTGATCTCTTTAGTGATACTCTAATCATCATATAAAATAAAATATTCAAAATGTATTGTCAGTCCTCAGTTAATCCTTAAATAAATCAGCCCTGAATATTCATTGGAAGAACTATTGCTGAAGCTGAAGTTTCAATACTTTGGCCACCTGATGTGAAAAGTCAGGTATGTAGAAAAGACCCTGAAGCTGGGAAAGACTGAAGGCAAAAGGCGTTGGGGGCAGCAGAGGATGACATGCTTAGACACATCAATGGCTCAATGGACATGAATTTGAGCAAATTCTGGGAGATAGTTTTCCCTGAAGGCTCAGCTGTAAAGAATCTATCTGCAATGCAGAAAGTGCAGGAGATATGTGTTTGATCCCTGGCTGGGTCAGGAAGATCCCCTGGAGGAGGAAATAGCGACCCACTCCAGTATTCTTGCATGGAAAACCCCATGGACGGAGGAGTCTGGAGGGTTACAGTACACAGGGTTGTATAGAGTCGGTCACTGCACATGGGAGTACACATGCACTAGGAGATAGCAGAAGACAGAGGGGTCAGGCACGCTATAGTCCATGGGCTTGCAGAGACATGACTTAGTCAGACATGACTTAACAACAACAGATGCATACTTCACATACAAATTTTATAAATATGTCTTCCCAATCTGTGGTGTATTCTTTCTCTCTTTTGTCAGCATCTATGAAGACCAAACATCTTTTCAAAATTTTGGTCAATACATTTGTTGATTTTATTATACCCTTCATTCACTGCATAAGTATATGAGGAAACATTTACCCAAATGAAAGTTGCTAAGATTTTCTATAATATTTTAATTATAAAAATTTTAGTGTTTTTAATCATGCATTTAGCTTTATTACCTATTTTAATTTACCATTTTTTTTTCTTTTTTAGAATCAGAGGTACAATGCAACAAAACTGATGCATCTTCAAGGGTGTGAGTATCATGTTGAAGATGCAACCTAAGTTGGGTAGGAAGGAGGTGAGGATATGTGAAATTAGTATCTTTAATAAACTGTAATGATCACTGGATTCTGGTCCCAGTGGAATTTCGAAGTTTTCAGATCTGTGGTACCACAAACAGTGAAAAGGAGAGATAGGAGGTCATAGTCAGATCGTTGTTGTTGCCGTGCAGTTGCTGTCATGTCTGACTTCAATATGCTACAGGGGAAGAGCGGAGAAACGGCTCCAGAAAGAATGAAGAGGCCTGGCCAAAACTGAAACATCACTCAGTCATGGATGTGTCTGGTGGTGAAAGTAAAGTCCAAAGCTGTAAAGAATAATATTGCATAGGAACCTGGAATATTAGGAATCAACATAGATTGGACATAGTCAAAGAGGAGATGACAAAAATAAACATTGACATCTTAGGAATCAGTGAACTAAAATGGATGGGAATAGGCAAATTTTATTCAGATGATCATTATATCTATTATTGTGGGCAAGAATCCCTTAGAAGAAATGGAGTGGCCCTCATAGTCAACAAGAGTCTGAAATGCAGTACTTGGGTGCAATCTCAAAAATGACAGCATGATCTCAGTTTGTTTCCAAGGCAAACCATTCAATACCACAGTAATTCAAGTCTATGCCCCAACCACTGATACTGAAGAAGCTGAAGCTGAACTCTTCTACGAAAACCTTTAAGAGCTTCTAGAACTATCACAGAAAAAACGTCCTTTCATCATAGAGAACACAAATGCAAAAGTGGGATGTCAAGAGATACTTGCAATAACAGGCAAATTTGGCCTTGGAGTACAAAATGAAGCATAGCAAAGGCTAACAGAGTTTTGCCCAGAGAGTGCACTGGCCTAGCAAACACCCTCTTCCATCAACACAAGAGACAACTCTAAACATGGACATCACCAGATGGTCAATACTGAAATCAGATTGATTATGTTCTTTGTAGTCAGATAGTAGGATCCTTAAAAGTGAGATTAAATTATAGAGCAGAGAGAGCTGCTGGTAAAGTTGTGGCAAGGGCAATTTTTCTACTTTCAGATGTGGGAAGCATAGACAATGTTAACATTTACATAGCACAGAGGACAAACTGTAGGGGACTTTTGTTGCTATGTAGATTTGGCTGAACATTTTAAATGACCTTATACATTAAAAATATTGAATATTGAATTTAATATTTAAACACTTCTAAAATTACTTTTAAATAATCTAAATAGTTTTCATGAACATTTCACCATATCAAGTTTTTCAGTTATAATATTCCTGAGTACTACTGTAATAATGATCACTTGAATATTTGATCTAGGTTAATTTTACAGAGAACAACATGTAAATGATTTTAGTACCTTTCAAAAAATTTAAATAGTTGAACTACTTTCAAGAGACTTTACAATATTAAACTATAATCTTGTCCTTTTTAAATTGAGAAGTATAATTTAAAAATTTTATTTGATAATGTGAGTGAATTTGGAAACAACTGGAAACATGCACATCAAGTTCTTTAATAACCCTGCAATTTATAAAAGAATTAACTTAGAACAATTATTTTATATGTAGTCCAGAAGACACACAAAATTGCATAAAGCACAGTTATCAAGTTAAGATTAAATAGACATCAGTGACTGTGCTAACCTTACCTGTTCCCTCCTGCTTCTCCATTTCCCATTCCAGCCAGGTGTACCAGGTGTACTCTGGGCATTTTTCTTTCTTCTTTACGTGGATGGAACACAAATTAATCCAGCCAACCAGAGACTATTTTTCCACGCAGCTGTTTACTGAAGATATCCAGGCTATATGCATCTTCTCAGCCACATTCACTGATTTTGCTGAATTAGTGAAGCTGGATATAGATACTCTTGGCTCATCTTCTCGGTCATTTGCCTAAGATCAAATATAATATGGGGGCTTCTCAGGTGGCACAGTGGCAAAGCATCTGCCTGCAGTGCAGGAGACACAAGAGATGCAGGCTTCATCCCTGGGTAGGGAAGAGCCTCTCCAGGAAATGGCAACGTGCTCCATTATTCTTGCCTGAAAAATTCCATAGACAGAGAAGCGTGTCAGGCATAGTCCATGGGGTTGCACAGAGTCAGATGTGACTGACAGTGCATGCGTGCACGTGCACACACACACACATGCACACACGCACACACACACACATATACACACGTCATTCTTGCTCTACTTAAGACTATTGCCTTAAAAAGTCCCGTGGATGACATTTTGCATGTTCTGGACACCTTGACTTTTTGTATGTGTTCCTACCTGCTGAGGAGATTCAACAATGGTTGAAACACTGGTTCACAAACATGGGTGTGAATAATGAAGTAAGCAATAAAACAAGATTTTTGAATACACAGAAGTGAAGCAACTGAGAAGCCAACGGATTGACTGGCATATTGAAATAAACAGGACAATTGACAGAGTATTTGTTGGAGCAATATTACGGAAATATTTACTCAAGAGAACTTAAAGCAATTCGCCAAGGGAGTCTATAGGTTATCGAATTAGCGGTCTCCTCAATTCCTCTATTGATGATGAACACCTCAATTACTTCTCATGTGGCTTCACAGAGCTTTTTATTCCTCGAGGAAAAAAGTCAAATCACTGCTTAACTCCTGATTCGTCTTCATCTTGTTACAGTAAAATGGTGGGCAAATGCTTAATAACGCTCTATAACAAATGCGTTCTGAAGGAGATCGATCCTGGGTGTTCATTGGAAGGACTGATGCTAAAGCTGAAACTCCAATACTTCGGCCACCTCATGCGACGAGTTGACTCACTGGAAAAGACTGATGCTGGGAAGAATTAGGGGCGGGAGGAGAAGGGGACGACAGAGAATGAGATGGCTGGATGGCATCACCGACTCGATGGACTTGAGTTTGAGTGGACTCTGGGAGTTGGTGATGGACAGGGAGGCCTGGTGTGCTGTGATTCATGGGGTCGCAGAGAGTCGGACACGACTGAGCAACTGAACTAAACTGAACTGACTGAAAATAGCAATAATTTATAGCTCCCAATTGTTAGAGTGAAACATTTCTCTTATGACAAATACATTTTGGATACAGAAGCTTATGTGCAAATAAGCTGTTTCGGATAGTGAATAATTTTTCAGTCTTCTTTCCTTTCACTTTAAAAAAAAATGTCTTTTGGAGTATTGTTCTTTTCAAACTTAATATGCAATTTATATTGCTAGGAAAGCTATAGAATTGAAACAGCTATCAAATCTTGAAAATGTTAGTGATAATATGATACAGATGTAGTTAACTCATATATAGTGTTTGCCATGGTCCAATCTAAATGGCAATTCATCTAATCTTTACAATATCAAAATGGAATATTAGTAGTGTTTTACATTTTTGTAGGTGAGGAAACAGATACGGAGAGATGAAGATTTTGTGTAAATTCACATGGTAACAAGAGGTGGAGTCAGGAATCAAATCTAGGCAATTAATCTCTAAGGTCCATGTGTCCAAAGTTCCATTTTGTAACACTGCATCTCTGATAACCTATTAAGGCTTGAAATTATTTTGGATATTTGCAGTATCAAAATTGTTTGGACAAATAACATATTTCTTAGTTATTTCTTCAAACTTCTCTGTTGGGAGTTAGATATAATTTCCTGTGCATTTTTTAATTGTAGGAAAAGCAGCTAAGGCAGCTCCTTGCTTCAGTTACATACTCCCCACCCTGTTTTCTTCTTCCAAAATAAAATAAATTTAGCATGTGTGTATGTGTTTGCTCAGTCACGTCTGACTCTTCGCAAGCCCATGGACAGTAAATAGCCACGCAGACTCCTCTGTCCATGGAATTCTCCAGGCAAGAATACTGGAGTGGGTTGCATTCCCTCCTCCAGGGGATCTTCCTGACTCAGGGATTGAACCTGGGTCTCTTGCATTGCAGGCAGATTCTTCACCGTCTGAGACTGACTGTTAAATTTTCCCATTTTCATCTTTCCTTGTTTGTTTATAAAGCTTAGTCATTGAGTTGTGAGACTAGCAACCATTAGTTCTAATACAGGTTTTATTCTTAATTGATTTTTTGCTTCCTTGGTCCCTAGTATCTTGACTCAAAGCCAGAATGTCCAAGCTCCAAAGTCACTCTTTGCATTAGTATGCAGAATGAAATCTCACTTATCATCTTTTCTATTTCTTACTATAAAAAGTAATGAGGGAAACTCTACACAATTTACTGTATCTAATACTGCTTCATTGGAATTTGATGTACTAGTAAAAGCAAGGCTCTAAATTCAGAGATGTATTAGAAGCAATCAGGAATTCAATTCTGCATTTGAAAGGTATCACTATAAAAGGTAGCAATTTTTATAGCTTTTTATTCATCACTGCTTGTTATTCACAACTTGAAGCCTTAATCAGAGGCTCATTTTTAGTAAATACTGTGAGCTTGTGCTGTTTAGATTACTTTGATATATCATTATAGTTTTTCAAAATTCTATGTTCATTTAATCATTTATTCTTTATTAGATTTTTACATTATCACAGGGACTGTGAAATCAAGACAGTTAAGAAATATGTTTTGATTAAAGTGAATCAAATTCTTGAGTGCAGCAATGAATGAATTCAATTGGCCATTTACCCAAATATGTTTCATTAAGCTAAATTCACCACATTATTAAAATGAAAGGGAAAAGAAAAAACAGAGTAGCAAACTTCTAATTTCCAAAGCATTCAAGCACGCATATATTTTATTTGAATCAGCTGTGTCATGGCAATATAACATAATTAAACATTTGAGAATCATTGTGGCATGTTAAACTACACGCAGTATTGATTAAGTAGCTATCTTATTGTTTTATAAAGTAGTGATTTAGTCTGGGAATAGGGACACATTATTTGAATTTGGCCTTCTGGATTCAAAATATATTAGACACAGACAAAGACGGAGATAATGGGGCTGGTAGGCTTAACTTGCATCCTACAAAGATGAAACAAGGGTATGAAATGCAAGGTATTCAGCTATTTGTAGACAAGCAATTCTTGAAATTATTTGGTTTACTTATTGTTGGTAGGTAAACTGCATAACATTGTAGGAAAGCTAGTCTCAGATTAGTCCATTTAGGTCAATAATGACTAATGACTCCAAATGATTGATATGTATCACTTCAATATAAATTATTATTATCATTCTATATAAAGAGCCTGGAGAAGGAAATAGCAATCCACTTCAGTGTTCTTCTCTGGGAAATCCCATGGACAGAGGAGCCTGGAGGTTTACAGTCCATGGGGTCACAAAGAATAAGTCAGGACTTAGCCTCTAAAGCATCACCACCACATAAAGAGCAGATGCTGATAAATATGAGATACATCTTAGGGCAGACTGAAAACTGTTCTTAATAAGTTTGCTATCTGATAAAAGTTTAAGTTAAAATAGGCAAGTTTAAGTGTTAGTTGCTCAGTCGTATCCAACTCTTTGCAACTCTATGGACTATAGCCCACCAGGCTCCTACGTCCGTGGGATTTTCCAGGGAAGAATACTGGAGTGGGTTGCCATTTTCCTTCTCCAGTGATAGGCAAAGGGAATAAGAAATATTGAAATGTATTTTATTGCAAATTTTGATCTAATACTACCTGTATTTATACTGAGAAGTACAATAAAGGACTTTGCCTGTATAGTGTATTGTCAATGAAATATCCTTTGAGTTTTTAAAAGTAGAAATATTACATAATTTTACAATGAACTTGCCTTTGTACTAAAAATTAATTGCTGTCATCACATTCACAGATAGTTGTCCAAATAAATTACTAAAAACAGTTCTCTGTCACTTGGGGCCCCATTTCTCAAAACATTATAATTACTGGAAAAAAGTCAATGTATTTGTTGATGTGTAAAATAAAAATAATCCTAATATTTGCAGTCAGATCGGAATTAAAGAGCAGTGGATATACCTGATTTGTTCAGAACATTTAGTTTTTAGATGAGCACACAAAAGTCTCAAGGAGGTTGCTTTTATCCAAAATACCCCCCTAATGACTGAATAGTGTAACGCGAGAAATTATTCTTTTCATTTTTGGAGCAGTTTCATAACTATATGAGTATGTGGTATTACTTCTTCATAGATTCATGCGGTCCAAACCATAATGTGAGAGAAACTTCATTACATTTGCTGAGTTTTTTTTTTTAATTATTTATTTTATTTATTTATTTTTTTAACAGCAATATATATTTATTGAGATGAAAAAGGTTTGTATTATATTCATACATGGGGGAAAAGCAAGTTACAAACAGGTACCTGCAGAGGATCCTACTTTTAAAAACAATGCATGAATATGCAGATGTATGGGAAATATTGTGGAAAGTTACACAGAAAATTATTATAAGTGGATAGGATTGTCAGTGGGGTGGGCTTATGGGTAATTTATAATTTACTTTTTGTACTTTTTGTAGGCTCACATTTTCTCAGGAGACATGTGCAATTTCTTTTTCACTTTTCTTTCTTTTTCTTTTTAAAACTAAGAGTACAGCAAATTTTTTGAGATATAATTTACACACCATAAAGCTCACCATTTTAGAGTGTACAATTCAATGGTTTTTGGTATATTTGCAAAGATGGGCACATTACCATGATCTAATTTCCAGATATTTTCATCCAAAATGAAACCTTCTACCTATCAGCAGTCATTCCCACCCACCACACCCAGCGCCTGGCAACTATTATCTACTTTCTGTCTGTGTGGATTTTCTTTTTTTTTTTTAACTGTTTCAATAATCCATTTATTTAATTTATTTTTTTACAGTTCATAACGTTTATAAATAAAATAAATGTACAGTGAATAAGTTCTCTGAAATATTTCAATATTTCTGCAGGTTTAGTAACATCGTAAAATACATTTCAACTAAAATTCACAAATCTAAAAATCTGTTAGGCATTTTTAGGCGTTTTAAGTTGGAAATGAAGACCAATGTTACATCGTAATATGCCAATTACAAATAGTACTTCAAATAGTAAATACTACAATTTGTCCCAAACTTTAAAAATTATTCATGAACTCAACACTGAACTATTGATGGCTATGAGAATTGTTTCCTAGCCTTTTTGAAAATTTCAACCCATTTACGTTTAAGGTAATTATTGATAAGTACGATCCCGTAGCCATTTTCTTTATTGCTTTGGGTTCAAGTTTATACACTCTTTCTGTGTTACCTGTCTATAGAAGATCCTTTAGCATTTGTTGGAGAGCTGGTTTTGTGATGCTGAATTCCCTCAGCTTTTGCTTGTCTGTAAAGCTTTTGATTTCTCCTTCATATTTGAATGAGATCCTTGCTGGGTATAGTAATCTGGGCTGTAGGGTATTTTCTTTCATCACTTTAAGTTTGTCTTGCCACTCCCTTCTGGCCTGAAGAGTTTCTGTTGAAAGATCAGCTGTTATCCTTATGGGAATCCCCTTATGTGTTATTTGCTGCTTTTCCCTTGCTGCTTTTAATATTTGTTCTTTGTGTTTAATCTTTGTTAATTTGATTAATATGTGTCTTGGAGTATTTCACCTTGGGTTTATCCTGTTGGGGACTCCCTGGGTTTCTTGGACTTGGGTGATTATTTCTCTCCCTATTTTAGGGAAGTTTTCAACTATTATCTCCTCAAGTATTCTCTCATGGTCTTTCTTTTTGTCTTCTTCTTCTGGGACTCCTATGATTCGAATGTTGGAGCGTTTAACATTGTCCCAGAGGTCTCTAATATTGTCCTCATTTCTTTTAATTCATTTTTCTTTTTTCCTCTCTGCTTCATTTATTTCTACAATTCTATCTTCTAGTTCGCTTATCCTGTCTTCTGCCTCTGTTATTCTACTGTTTGTTCCCTCCAGAGTGTTTCTGATCTCATCTATTGCATTATTCATTGTATATTGACTCTTTTTTATTTCTTCTAAGTCCTTATTAAATCTTTCTTCCATCTTCTCAATCCTTTTCTCCAGTTTATTTATCTGTAACTCCATTTTTCTTTCAAGATTTTGAATCATTTTCACCATCAAAATTTGAAATTCTTTATCAGGTAAATTCCCTATATCTTCTTCTTTTGTTTGTGTTGGTGGGCAATTATCTTGTTCCTTTACTTGCTGGGTATTTCTCTGCCTCTTCATCTTGCTTATATTGCTTTGCTTGGGGTGGCCTTTCCCTCTTCTTGCAGTTTGTGGAGTTCTCTTTATTATGTAGTTTCTTCGCTGTGTGTGGGGTTGGACGGGTGACTTGTCCGGGTTCCCTGGTTAGGGAAGCATGTGTCGGTGTTCTGGTGGGTGGAGCTGGATTTCTTCTCTCTCCTTTAGAAGACAATGGGCTGCTTTTCTGGGAGCCTGAAGTCCTCTGCCAGTAGTCAGAAGTTGTTTTGTGGACTTTACTCCGCGTTCAAATGTTCTTTTGATGAATTTGTGGGGGAGAAAGTGGTCTCGCCGTCTTATCCCTCCACCATCTTGTTCCTTCCTCCCCAGAACACTGGATTCTTATATTCCCTTGGTCGTGGAGTATCTCTTCCCAGCTGCTCCAGCAAGGTGCAGCTGCTGTACCTTACCTTTGAGGAGGGGTATCTCCTCAAGGCCGCCCCTCCTGCTTTGAATGTGGATCAGCTCCTCTCGGCCCTCCGGTGCCCAAGCAGCCACCGCCTCCTGGACGTGGTACAGCTCCTCTCGGCCACCGCTCTAACCCTGGGCGCGGGGTAGCTCTTCTCAGCCATGATTCTGCACGTGGTCGGTTGCGCCGGAGCTGGGCGTCTCTCACGTCTGCGCTGCCGGGAGCTAGGCGTCTCTTGCATCTGCGCCGCCGGGAGCCGGGCGTCTCTCGCGTCTGCGCCGCCAGGAGCCGGGCGTCTCTCGCGTCTCAGTTGACTCATCTTTCTGCTGAGGTTTTCCAAATAAAATATGAGGAAACATTAGAGGAAAAATATTATTATTATTTTTTTTTTTTTTTTGCTTTTTTTTCAAGATGGGGAACACATGTACACCCAGGCCAGATTCATGTCGATGTATGGCAAAACCAATACAATATTGTAAAGTAATTAGCATCCAATTAAAATAAATAAATTTTAAAAATATTATATTTAAAATCAATAGGAAGAGAACATTCATTGTTTTCTAAAATGTAGATTAGCAAGGCAACAGATTCTAGCTAAACTGGACTTTCCATTACAACATTTTATCAACTGGGACTTAAAATTCTAGTGTTATATCTCTGCTGTAAAAATTGTCAAAAGTAATCAGACTTTTGTTGTAAATAATCAAAACATTTTCTCTAAAAACCTCACATATATGTTTTAATTTATCCTAAACCCTTAATAGATTTCAAAATATAAAGTAGAAATGGAAATTTCACTTGTAAAATTTAACTATTTAAACTTTTCAAGTTAAAACACAATTACATAGTATTTCAAATGATGTCAGAATTTGAGTGTATAAGCTGGAAACCCTATAGTTCAAATATACATGAACATTCATCTGGTATATTCTATATTCAAGGCACTGCATACTAAGTACACAGAAGAAAATATTGATCCATACAATGTTTTATGCATTAGAGAATGTCATCAGTTATTAAGATGTACCATTGCTTCTTATACAACTTAGAAAAATCATGCAATTAAACTGTGATACAATACTGTAAAAAGAACCCTGCACAACTAATGAATTTCTCCTGTCTCTCATTGTTATGATTTTTTTCACTTCTTCCACTGACTTTCTAATTCATATTCTTTTGCATTGCTTAACATGTGACTGGCAATCTCTCTGAATGTAACTCAGTAATAAAACATAACCCAGTTTTATGTACTTGTGAGTGTACTTCTTTCTTAATAAACATAAAACTTTTTTTTTAAACAATATATGGAATTCTAGCTATTTTTTTGAAGAAGAATGTTTGCTTCAATTGTATCATTATGCTTATCCATTCTAATTTTATTCAATAATTTTTCACGATAATGCTAAAAGAGTCTAGTCTCGTTGAACACTTATATGTCAATTCAATTTAACATACTGATTGACAACAGTACATGTCATTTAACTGAAATGAGAGTGATGTGAAGACCTATGATCAAATTCACACATAGTTCACATGATTTCCAAATATAAAATAAAACCATAGGCAAAATTTGTTTCCTTATCCACTTCCTCCCCAACATCAGATATTGTCCCAACATCTGAGGGCTAGTGACTATATCGGAGAAGGCAAGGGCAAGCCACTCCAGTACTCTTCCCTAGAAAATCCCATGGATGGAGAAGCCTGGTAGGTTGCAGTCTGTGGGGTCGCTAAGGGTCAGACACGACTGAGCGACTTCACTTTCACTTTTCACTTTCACACATTGGAGAAGGAAATGGCAACCCACTCCAGTGTTCTTGCCTGGAGAATCCCAGGGAAGGGGGAGCCTGGTGGGCTTCCGCCTATGAGGTCACACAGAGTCGGACACGACTGAAGTGATGCAGCAGCAGCAGACACATATCTAAAAAAATTACTAGTAACAGAAAGTGACCACTGAAACAAAACCCCACAAAACATCAGGCATTGAATTCATCACAAAATTACATGTTCAGGGGGAAAATAATCTCTGTTCTAAGCATAATAGGTACATTAAGAGAGATGTCACACCCTATTTCAGATGCTTCTATTTCACCTGCTCCAAGGTGCACTCTTTAGACAGTTAAGAGCATGCTGGTTATGACTGAGCAGCACAGAAACATCACAATGAGAACAACTGTGAAAGCCAGGTGACATACACACACGCTGACATTTGAAAGCCCTAGAAAGCATCTGAGGCAGCTGAGATTTAAGGGTCAGCGTGGCACAGAGAAAAAGCAGTGAAGTGAGTCCAATATTTTTTGCTGTTTTTTTTTCCTTGAGACACATGCTGACTCTTAATTGGTATGCAGCTTAGAGTTCAGAAAAAAGAAGATCAGAATGAGACCTGTCTCGTGTAGCTGGATGTACTCTGGAGAGCAGAGATCTGAAGGTGCCTCGGACTTCAGGGGTCAAGATGCTAGAGAAAATGGAGCCTCTGAAAGGTGAGCCTGACATTGTTTTAAGCTTTGTCCTTTTTTTTTTTCTATTTTTGCTAGTCAAGAATCTAACAAAGTGAAATGTGATAGCTAAGAAACTAAGAGACAAGCAAAGTTTCTGCTTTCAGATAGAATGGGGCAGATTGCCACAGATCTGTGTTACAGTGAAAATTAGAAGGATTTCCAGAATGGCAGTGGGAGGTGCTCAACAGACCCTCTCCCCAGTGAAATGAATGTTTAATGGGTGAAATATACACATATATAAAATTGGCGTCTCTGCAATTTTCCCTAAGAGCAGACAGAAAAGAGAGCAACACATAATCACAAAAATTGACCAAATCTCGGCGACAACAGTAAGAGCCAAGACATGCTCCCCCCTGCCCCTCGCCCCCATGTCAGCAAGGCAGAGCTCTCCCCCAGGAGGACAGAGCTAAGAACTCTGGGCTTCCTTGCCCCCAGGCTCCCAGTCTAAGGCTGCATATGAGCTCCAGGAGGGCCAGGGCACCTGCCTCTTTCATCACACACAGCTCTACGTTGCAGAAACTGTTTCAGGAAGTCATAGTTTACCAGAGACAAAATTCAGATCCAAAATTACAAATAGACTGAATACGAAAGGAATGATCCATGCACACAGAAACGATAAGAAATGAAGTGGTTAAGAATCCACCTGACAATGCAGGGGGCACAGGTTCAATCCCCGGTTTGGGAAGAACCCATATGCCACAAGGCAAACAAGCCCATCTGCCACAACCACTGGGTCAGCGCTCTACAGCCCCTGAGCTGCAACCACTGAGCTCACACACCACAACTACTGAAGCCCACATGCCTAGACCCTGTGCTCTGCAATAAGAGAAGCCACCACAATGAGAAGGCCACCCACCACAAGGAAAGGCAGTCCCCACTCGCGGCAGCTGGAGAAAGCCCAAGCCGGCAATGAAGACCCAGCATAGCCAAAAATAAGCAAATAAATAAAAAAATAAAATTATAAAAAAACATAAAAGTGCTTGACTGTAGATATTTTACAATAACTGTATATTTATTATTATATAGCAAGCAGGGTGTTATAACTATATACCTGTATTCACCTAATAACAATGACTCAAAATACATGAAGCTGATAGAACTGAAAGGAGAAATAAATAATTCAACAATAAAATTTAGAGATTTCTGTACCCCATCTTGCATAATGAATAGCACAATCAGGTGTAAGATCAACAAGGTACAGAAAACTTGGAAACGCTATCAAACCACTAGACTTACTCTGTGTCTGTAGAATATGTGACACAACCATGGCAGAATTGACATTCTTCTCACGCACATACAAAACGGACGCCAAGAAAGACCAAATGCAAGGCCGTTAAGGAGTCTTAAAGCATTTAGAAGGGAAATAAAACAAGTGGTTCTCTAAACACAGCAGAGTGTACTTATTTTTCTCTTGGTTTTCTAAACCCCTTTGATTGGTTTAGGTTGTTAAGGCGGGGAAATTGTTGGCACATTATCTCTTCAAAGTTTTATTCTATTCCATCTTTTCTCTCTTCTGGCATTCCAATTACATTTCTATATTGTCTCAAGACCTTGGACATTCTTTTAAATGTATTTTTCCACTTGTTTTTGTTTTGTGTTATTGGGATCATTTCTTTTGATCATTTTTCCTTTGTATCAATCATTTCTTCTATTTTGTTCAGTTAATTAGTCCACCAAAATATTCTTCATCACCTATAACTTACTTTTCAATATCAATATTTTAATTTGACATTTTATTCTTCTGTCTCACTGATAAGGGCTTCCCAGGGGGTACCACTGGTAAAGAATCTACCAAAGAATGAAGGCAGACTGGTTCCAAATAGGAAAAGGATTACATCAAGGTTGTATATTGTCACCTTGCTTATTTAACTTATATGCAGAGCACATCATGAGAAATGTTGGGCTGGAAGAAGCACAAGCTGGAATCAAGATTGCCGGGAGAAATATCAATAACCTTAGATATGCAGATGACACCACCCTTATGGCAGAAAGTGAAGAGGAACTCAAAAGCCTCTTGATGAAAGTGAAAGAGGAGAGTGAAAAGGTTGGCTTAAAGCTCAACATTCAGAAAACTTAGATCATGGCATCTGGTCCCATCACTTCATGGGAAATAGATGGGGAAACAGTGGAAACAGTGTCAGACTTTATTTTTATGGGCTCCAAAATCACTGTGGATGCTGATTGCAGCCATGAAATTAAAAGACACTTACTCCTTGGAAGGAAAGTTATGACCAACCTAGATAGCATATGAAAAAGCAGAGACATTACTTTGCCAACAAAGGTCTGTCTAGTCAAGGCTACAGTTTTTCCTGTGGTCATGTATGGATGTGAGAGTTGGACTGTGAAGAAAGCTGAGTGCCAAAGAATTGATGCTTTTGAACTGCAGTGTTGGAGAAGACTCTTGAGAGCCCCTTGGACTGCAAGGAGATCCAACCAGTCCATTCTACAGGAGATCAGTCCTGGGTGTTTATTGGAAGGACTGATACTGAAGCTGAAACTGCAATACTTAGGCCACCTCATGCGATGAGTTGACTCACTAGAAAAGACTCTGATGCTGGGAGGGATTGGGGGTGGGAGGAGACGGGGACGACAGAGAATGAGATGGCTGGATGGCATCAGTGACTCAATGGACATGAGTTTGAGTGAACTCTGGGAGTGGGTGATGGATAGGGAGGCCTGGTGTGCTGTGATTCATGGGGTCGCAAAGATTAGGACACAACTGAACGACTGAACTGAACTGAACTGTACTGAAGAATGCAGGAGACATAAGAGATGCAGGTTCGATCTCCAGTTGGGATTCCCTAGAGTAGGAAATGACAATCCATTCCTGTATTTTTGCCTGGAGAATCCCATGGACAGAGGAGCCTGGTGTGCTCCAATCCATCAGGTTGGACACCACTCAAACAACTTGGCACACACACTGCTAAATTTCTTTATCTATGCATATTTACTGTTTATGTTGTGCAGCATATTAAATATATTTATATTGTTTTGTTATAAATCTGTCTGATAATTCCAAACTCTGTTTCATCTTTGGCTCAAGTTCCACTGATTGTTTTTTCTCTTGATACTCTGTGGTATTTTACAATTTTTTTGTAGATTTTCTAAAATTTTGTTTGAACATAACGTTTTATAATAGGACAATGGAGACTGAAGTAAGCAACATTGCTGTATTATATATAATAACACTTATGCTCAGAAAATGTCATACCTTGCCTTTTGTCAGGCTATTGGCATGTGTGATGAAATCAGTTTAACTGGAACTGAGCTGGGTTGGGAGGTGTAATTTTGGAGCCTATATTTCCTCCAGTGAAGTTAAGACTTGACTTGCCTATCTCCTGCCTGACTTTCAGACTCAGCAGCACCTGCAGCTCACTTCAGGGGCATCCCTTCCAGGCACCTACCTGCCCGAGGGTACGGTGCCACTGCTTGGTACCCCACATGGGGTCCAGATACCTGTGTGGTTTCTCTCTTTGCTCCCTTCCACCACTCGGCTTCAGCAAACACTCTCCTTAATCTTTAACAGTAGATTCTTTTACCGTGTCCCTGACGGTCTCTTATCAGCAAGTAGCTTGGAATGTTACAGGTTTCTCTCAGTTGCTTCCCCAGCATCAGATTTTCGCTGTATCCTTGAACCTGTGGGAGTCTCGGTGTTCCTCCCCACCTCCTCCCAAATCGAAGGCAGCTGCTGCCTCCTCCCCATCCAGGCTTGAAGCGCCTGGAAGCTCGCTCTCCTCCTGCTCCACCCTCAGACATCAGCACTCTTTGCTCAGACAGAGTCCCTTTCAGCCTCCTGCTGGGCTTCCAGGCACCCTCCAGAGCTCTCAGTAGAAGTCTGGGTAAAAACGTGGAAATCGCATGGAGATCCCTGTTGTCCCCGCCTCCCAGGAATTCCATGCTCTCGTGCCAGACCACCCTCAGGCATGACACGTCTGATCCTCTGCACTGGTGCTCTCACATCTGTGACTGCTCCTTTGATTTCTTGCCGCTCAGCCAAGAATGACAGTGGCTGTGGGTCCCTCCTCCCCTAACGGACTTGTCACCTTTTGGATTTTAGTTAATTAGATCTCTTGCCAGCTAAGCTCTGAGATGTTTCTGTTTCTGTTTCTGTGGTTGGCATGCAACAGAGTTCTCTTGTGACTGTATCCTAACAAAAAGCAGAAGTTTTATTTTAAAATGTCAATAATCACAGCACCTCAGAAACTACAAAACTTGGAACTATTTTAATTATGAAAAGTTTCAGATGTCAAATTTAAAATGAAGCATATTTGATTGCAAATTTTTGAAATTAAAAGATTTCATTTCAGATTTCTTCTACAACATACATGAATGACAATGCTTGCAGAGCCCTGACATAAGGCACTTTGTATTAACCACTGTGCCCAATGGTAAAAGAAAATAGCTGATTATACAACCTAAGTAGGCATAATATCAAGATAGCTATGTTGTTATTCTGTTGCTAAATTGTGTCCGACTCTGCGACCCCATGGACTGCAGAATGCCAGGCTTCCCTGTCCTCCACTGTCTCCCAGAGTTTGCTCAAATTCACGTTCATTGAGTCAGTGATGCCATCCCAACCATCTCATCCTCTGCCACACGCTTTTCCTTTTGCCTTCAATCTTTCCCAGCATCAGGGTCTTTTCCAATGAGTTGGCTCTTTGCATCAGGTAGCCAAAATATTGGAAATTCAGCATCGGTCCTTCCACTGAATATTCAGGTTGATTTATTTTACAATTGACTAGTTTGCTCTCCAGCTATGACTCTTCAGTAACAGATTCTAGTATTCTTCATCCCCCAGATAAACAACACTGGCCATCTGAAAAACTAATGAAACATAGGAAGTGTAGCAGAAAAACAAAGCTGAAAAATATTAACTATGGTCAGTTGCATAAATGAGGACTATAGCAGGGGTTATTTTGCCCTCCACCCCACCTCATAAAGAGGTTGTGTGTAGTGGTTGCTAGCTGTTCTTTGAATTACAATAATAATTGTTGTTGTTGTTTAGTCACTCAGTCATGCCCAACTCTTTTGTGATCCCATGGACAGAGGAGCCTGGTGGGCTACTGTCCATGGGATTTCCCAGGCACAAGTCTGGAGTGGGTTGCCATTTTCTTCTCAAGGGATCTTTCCGATACGAGGACTGAGCCCTCTTCTCTGAGTCTCCTGCATTAGTATGCAGATTCTCTACTGCCGAGCCACAGGGGAAGCCCTCAGATAGATGAAGTAATTCAAGGGACATTTAGAGGTCTCTTGGTAAAATGTTTAATGCATGTGGGGGGGGGGGGTTGTACACACTGAGTGCAGTACATTAGGTGGGAACAGTTGTTGCTTATTAGTGGAATTTTACATATACATAGAGAGCTCTATAGATCTTTAGTAGGAAATCAGTGTAGGACCTGGCTTACTATTTTTTAGTATCCATTCTATCCTAGTGCACCTTCCTGAATTTAGAGACGGAAAAGCTCAAACCTATCATTTTCCTACTTTCTTGTGTTTGCCTCTGGAGATGTGACACATTCCAGATTAAGAAGCCTTTGTTGGATATCCGGAAGGAATCTTTAAGAGTATCATGGATGGTGATTATTTCTTCTGGCAAGCAAGCCAGCATTTTGGTGGCCAGTTTCTAGGTCAGCGGCACACAGCAGCTGAGGCTGGGATCCCTGGATCATAGCAATGACCATTTGTTCTTTTTATTGTAAAAAGAAAAAAAGACTTTATTTGGGGGAAGCAGTTTTATGTAAACAACAATATTTGCCGGGAGGTTCAGGGATTTCTCTTATACCTCCTGCTCCTACACATGCACAGCTTCCCTTACTGTCAATATCACTCACCAGGATCGTTTATTTTTTTTACCAAGCTTGACCCTAAATCAACACATAATCACCCAAAGGCCATAGGTTGCCTTAGGACTTCCACTCTTAATGTTGTACATTTCATGGGTTTATGGGCATGCTGCAGTCCATGGGGTCGCAGAGTCAGACACAACTGGGCAACCGAACAACAACATAATGACATGTACCTATCATTATAATAGCACACATAGTATTTTCAAGATCATTGAAGTCCTCTGTGAGCTTCCCAGGTGGCGCGATTGTAAAGAATCTGCCTGCCAATGCAGAAGTTGCAGGTTCAATCCCTGGGTGGGGAATATCCCCTGGAACAGGAAATGGCAACCCACAGCAGTATTCTTGCCGAGAGAATCCCATGCACAGAGGGGCCTGGCAGACTACAGTTCACGCGGTCGTAAAGAGTCGGACATGACTGAAGCGACTGACCATGTCCTTTGCTCTGCCTGTTCATCTCCTCTGATGCCTGACAACCATTGATCTCTTTATTGTTTCTGTAGTTTTG
The DNA here is from genome assembly GCF_049115385.1 of Moschus berezovskii. Lineage (NCBI taxonomy): Eukaryota > Metazoa > Chordata > Mammalia > Artiodactyla > Moschidae > Moschus > Moschus berezovskii. Next base: position 10,247,343 of record NC_142476.1, read on the forward strand.
TGACTGTTTGTGTCTGAACTCATTAATTTCAGGGAAGAATCTTGAATCTCACTCCTCAGGCCGTATGTTGATTTTATAAGTCTTCTACTTCCCTCCATTAATTCCATTTCCACTTTTTATACCTGGAGTGTTTCTGTTCCTGCCACTTGTTTATACTGATACCTGAGGCAAAAGCTCAGAGAATAGAAATAATTAGAGAAGAAAAAAATTAACACAACTACTGGACCTTCACATTTAACAAATTCCTTCCCATCTAAAATCTGATGTGGTATGAGAAGAAACAACACAAGAAACCTCTATCAGGAATTGAATGGACTTTCATTTCAGGATTGCAGAGAACACTTAGCATGAATGTTGTTGTTCAGTCGATAAGCTGTGTCAAACTCTTTGTGACCTCATGTATGGTAGCATGCCAGGCTCTCCTGTCCTTCACTATCTCCTGGAGTGTGCTCAAACTCACATCCATTAAGTAGGTGATGCTATTCAACCACCTCCTCCTCCAATGCCCCCTTTTCCTTTTGCCCTCAATCTTTGCCAGGATCATAGTCTTTCCCAATGAGTCAGCTGTTCACATCAGGTGGCCAAAGTACTGGAACTTCAGCTTCAGCATCAGTCCTTCCAATGAATATCCAGGCTTGATTTCCTTTAGGACTGACTGATTTGATCTACTTGCAGTCTAAGCATGAATGGTTCTCCTGTGAATGAACTGTTTTGCAAATACTGGATTCAATCAAAATTCTTACTGAATACTACATTCAAACATGAGAAAGTACATAAATAAAATATATTTTTTAAAATGTAATTTCTATAATAAAGTATTTCCATATTTCCTGTGGCAAAATGCTATAATTATGAAATCTAGCTCCCTTATTCATATCACATGTGAATGGCTTCAAGAAGCATTTTACATAATGTGAAAATCATTCTTTTTCAATATGCCAATGTACCCTCTCAATTCCTGCAATTACAATGCTGGAAATCTAAGCCAAGAAAAATTCCTAATAAGAAAAGAATCACTGATAAGAACAGGTTTATGCATTTCAATATTTTATTTAGTTTTATTTAATTTCATAAAAGTAGAACTTATTCTTTAATACTCATAAATACATTTTTGGTTAAAGGAAGACACAGGATGACCACTCTATATCACAGAATCGTTATTTTGAAGTTGATATTCTGGGTTAATAGCAGATTGTTATTCTATAGGGAATGAATATAAAAAGAGTGAAAACTGTCAAAAAATCTCACATGTTAAAGTGAGGGAAAGCATGATTTTAAAATATAATGTATTTGTTTTTTTTCTCATGTGAAATTTGCTAAATTGTGTTTTAGGGAAAATAGTTCTTTGTTTTGAATAATCATTCTATTGATTTCTATATGTCATAAGAAAAGATATAAAATTAAATATTATAGTAAATATAAATATAAAAACTAAATATTATAGTAAATGTGGCTCAAGCTATCATGGAGCATATGGTGTAGTTGGAAGAATGGATATTATTCAGGCCTTCCCATAATTAATATGACTTTATAAAAATCCAAAGAGTTGATATGTGCTGTGAGATTATAAACTCAGTGAGTTTTACACATCCACAAATGCCAGAGAAGACTTCAAGGGGAAAAATAAAAGATTAAGAACATATTAAATTCATACTGGAAAAAGGTACAGGAACATTCTATATCTCTTTTTTGAAATATCGTTCCGTGTTGTTTCATGTGTTTAATTTTTAGGTGAAAATCTGCCCTCTATTAACTTCTTGATGGTAACAGCCGTTGAGACTCTATTCCTATATTGTTCACAAGGCATAGTATGGATCTTGCATTGCATTTGGTCCTCTATAATAGTATTTGTTTCAACAAGTTAATAAGACTTTGCCAGAAATATTTAAATAGCTTACAAATTCTGTGAAGGCAGTTGTAGTTCACTTGATTTTCTCATGTTCCTCTTTCAACCAAGATGGCTTTTCTACATGAAGCAACATGTACCTGAAGCTCTCAGTATTATTCACAATAAAGAAAGTAGTGAATAATGCTGCATGTCTCTGCATTATTGTTTATGAAATGAGAATTATCAAATACTTAACTAAGTAGGAGTCAGGATTTGGTAAGGTCTAAGTTAGAGGTCAAAATTTTGTTGTTTAGTTGCTCAGTTGTGTCCAGCTCTTTGCAACCCCATGGACTGTAGCTCGCCAAGCTCCTCAGGCCATGGGATTCTCCAAGCAAGAATACTGGATTGGGATGCCATTTCTTTCTCCAGAGGATCTTCTGACCCAGGGATCAAATCTACAACTCCTTTATTGGCTGGTGGGTTCTTTACCACTGAACCATCAGGAAAGCCCAATAATCAAATTAGTCTGTATGAAAATTCAAAGTCTGTCAAATTTTAATTTGGAGTATTTCCACACAGTATAGCTTATGAGATGTATTTTAAATATAAATATTGGGGAAAAAAACAAAAAACGTACTTTCATTTTAGGCATACATTGCTTAATAGTAATAACATAATTGTGATAAAGTGCAAAATTAATCTTATTAAGTTTTTCAGTCATAAGCTGATGCTTCTATTTTTGCCTATACTGATGTTTATAAATCACAATAAAATAGAAATGTTTTAAAAGTCTCAGTAGATGTATCAAGCATCAGATAATAGTTGAATCTGTAGGTAATAATAAACCAACAACTTGGAATACATTGCAGAACATTTTTAACTGGAAATACAAAACAGAAGCTAAGAGATACGATGCTCCAAGAAGTTTGAAAAGGAAAAAATCAAGAGAAAAGGAGAAAAGCAATATTAAAGGACATGATGTCAGAAAAACTGCCTCAATTTTACGGAAGTGGTGAGGTAACAACGGGATGTGTGTGTGTGCGCTAAGTCGCTTCAGTTGTGTCCGACTCTTTGCAACCCTATGGACTGTAGCCTGCCAGGCTTCTCTGTCCATGGGGTTCTTCAGGCAAGAATGCTGGGGTGGGCTGCCATTTCCTACTGCAGGGGATCTTCCCAACCCAGGGATCTAACTTGCATCTCCTGTGGCTCCTGACTTGCAGGCAGATTCTTCACTGCTGAACTACTGGGGAAGCCTCAGCAATAGGATATCAGCATCTAAACCTGAACTGCAGTCCCTCCTGAGTCACCAATAGAAAGTTGTAGTGTTCTCTGTCTCTTAGTTGCGTGTTAGCTATAAACATTGGATTTTTTTTATCTCCTACTTAATCATTAAGAAATTTTTATTTTAAATTGAAGTATACCAGGTGGCACTAGTGGTAAAGAACACCCGTGCCAATGCAGGAGTTGCAAGAAACACAGGTTCGATCTCTAGTTTGGGAAGATCCCCTGCAGTAGGAAATGGTAACCACTCCATTATTCTTGCCTGAAAATTCCATGGGCTGAGGAGTCTGGCGGGCTACATACAGTCCACGAAGTGGCAGAAAGTCAGACATGACTGAATGACAGCACACACACACACACGCACACGCACGCACACACACACACACATGATGTACAATGCTTCAGGTATACAGAAAAATAATTCATATATATATACATTTCTTCAGATTCTTTTCCATTATGCGTGCATGCTAAGTCACTTGAGCTGTTTCCCACTCTCTTCAACCTCATGGACTGCAGCCCACCAGACTCCCCAGTCCATGGAATTCTCCAGGCAAGAACACTGGGGTGGGTTACCATTTCATTCTCCATCTCCAACTATAGGTTATTACAAGGTATTGAATATAGTTCCCATTCTATACAATGGGTGCTTGTTGTTTATTTTATATAACAGTCTGCGTTTGTTAATTTCAAATGTATCCCTCCCCTGACCTTGATCTGAGGTTTTTTGTTTTGTTTTTGTGATTTGAAGATGTAAGAAATTCAGAACAAAAGAAAGCAGGGCTCCTTACAGAAATTGCTCACTGTAGGGACCATGGCAAATATTTAATACTAGATGAGCTTGGGGCAATCAGTAGTGTCGCAAAGTATTACACCTGCTTAAAAGGAGGAGGAGGGGCATGAAAAGGAAACCAACCTGAAAAAGTTTCTAATGAGCAAAGCTAGAAGAATGTGAGCAAAAAAACCTAGTACAAAATTATTTGCTTATAAACCAAAGCAGAAAAATAAATAAATAGCTGGTAGGGAGGATTTAGACCTCTTTAATCTTTGTTGCCTGGAAAAGTGATGTTCCCTGGTGGCTCAGTTGGTAAAGAATCTGACTGCTATGCAGGAGACCTGGGTTCAAGCCCTGGGTCAGGAAGATCCCCCTGGAGAAGGAATGGCAACCCACTCAAGTATTCTTGCCTGGAAAATTCCAGGGGCAGAGAAGACTGGTGGGCTACTGTTCATGAGGTCATAAAGACTCGGACACAGCTGAGGGACTAACACTTTCACTTTCTTTCAATATCTGTTGCCTGGAATATGTGATGTTACATGGCAATATCAACTTTGCAGATTAATTAAGTTTACAAAACTTAAAACAAGGAGATTATTCCCAGTTCTCCAGATGGGCCCAGTCTATTTAACTGAGCCTGTGACAGCAAAGAGACTTCTCTCCAGCTGGGTGCAGAGAGATGCAGTAGAAAAGAGGGAGGCAATAGAGACATTCAGATCACGAGAAGGCCGACCCATCACTGCTGGCTTAGTAAGGGACTATGAGTAAGAGAACGCTGGTGGTCTCTGGAAGCAGAGAATGATGCCTGGCTGACATCCAGCAAGTAAACTTCAGGCCTACAACCACAGGTAACTGAATCTCACCAAAAACCTAAGTGAACTTGGAAGGGACTCTAGAAAATAATTCAGTCCTTTATACACCTGTTTTCTATCTTGTGGGTTTCAGAGCAGAGGAACCAGATGAACTACACAATGCCCAGAGTATTGACACATGGAAACTATGAAATAATAAATGGACACTGTTGTAAGCTGCTGCTAAGTCACTTCAGTCGTGTCCGACTCTGTGTGACTCCATAGATGGAAGCCCACCAAGCTCCCCTGTCCCTGGGATTCTCCAGGCAAGAACACTGCTAAACTTGTGCAATATCTTTAAAGCATCAATAGAAAAGAAATACAAAAACCATTAATCCATCTGATTAAATAGAGATATAAAGGACAAATCTTTCTTGGAAAACAGTTTAAAATAACAAACGCAGAAGAAATGTAGGAACTAGAAAATCTTTGTAAGAATACCACAATAATTGTTGTAGCTGAGGCTAATGATGAATGACAAAATTTGTGAATAAATAAATAATGAGAAACAGTATAATAGCCTAAAAGTATCTCTTCCAATAAACATATTAATTTCTGTGGTGATTTTTAACACATCTACACATTAGTTAATTATTCTCTCACCAGGATGTAGAGCTTAATTCGCCTTCATTTTGAGTATGGATACATGAATATATTTCCATTTTTGTTCATTTAAAATAATATGTGATGCAATACAAGTAAATAAATAGAACAACAGTTCCATTGAGCCTGGACAGAGCATCACAAAAGGTCCTAGAAAACAGGAAAACATATATAAAACCCAACAGGATGCAATCTGTCATTTGGTAAAATTTGGGCCAGCAATTACTGCTAGAATTTAGAATAATTGAATCACTAACTCTTTCAAAAACATATCAAAGACATCTGAAATCACATAGATTTGTAGCAACTTTTGTGAGCAACTGAAAACTTACTGCACAGCTTGAATCATGCTAAATTAATATCAAAGAAAACCGTGTCATGATAAATTAACTTGAGATGGGCAACAAGTGAAATTGAGCATAAAGTTACGGTTAAGGTAAGGGTAGATGAAACATAAATGTATTGAAAGAACAAGTGTATATGGTAGATATTTGATTAAGAAACAACCATGCATGTGTGCAAGGCTGTTATAAATACAGAATAACTAATATCAAAGAACTATAAGCAACAGAATTGAAAATATTCAAATAAATGAATCAGAGGTTCAGCAGCCCATTTATTTTTCATGGCACTGTTAAATTTACCCCCCCATGAGAACTCAGTTTAGAACCTGCAGTGTGGTTATTCTCTCAAGTGATGTTTCAATAGACATTGAACACAGTAATGATAGGAAAAAAATAAACAGTATTGTTTGATGGAATGTAAACAAACATGTTAACTTCAACATCATAATTAAAGGATGGAAATTAAATAATGTGAAAATGTTAGTTTCAACCACTGAAATGGATTAATCATTATGTTAATGAGAAATTAAAGCTAAATAGTCATTTTAAGCCACCCTTCCATAAAATCTTACAAACCCACTAAGTATATTGTAAAATGCCTTACTTCACTTTTTGAAAAGACCCTCCCATTACAATATACACACGTTTTATTCTCAATTACAAAAACATTTGCCACCCAATGTAAACCATTTCGAAAATCAAGACTGAAACTAAACGTATTAGAAGCCATGAGAAAATTTAATATTATTTCATGACCTAGAGTTATATAGTAAGCTAATGTTTTGGACAAACAACTGGTCCTTACTATAACTATCATAACAAATGCTAAAGAATAGCAGCCTTCCAAAAAGGAAAAATACCAAAAAAAGACACATTCCACATGTTACACGGTATAGTACCTAAAAGAAATCAGTGAATCTAGGTCATAGGCCCAGCATTTTTCTTCCCCCCTTAAAAACAAAAAAGCTATTCCTAAGGGTCATACTGAGGACATAAAGGATTCACTCTCATTCCAAGAAAACAAAATACTTAAAATGATTGGTACCACTATGAAAAAATACCGTAAAGTAACAGCGACCTACATCTGCCTCTATCATCCTCCTTTCTGGTTTACAGAGATGTGAATTCTAACCTGTCCCTTTAAAAGGAAGCTGACAAAGCAAATCTTTTCAAAATTAATTACATGGGTTTATTTACACAGAGTTTTCCTATGATTTTACCTATCCAAATCAAAAAAATCAGAATCCCAAGTTTTCTATGAAGAATAGGAAAATGCATCATCATTAACAGTAAAACTCTACCAACTGAAGATTAGAAAGGAGTGGACTCCTAACGTCCTCAGCCTGGGATTCACACGATTATCTGTTACATTCAGTACTGCACACATTCTGACAAGTCTCTCATCTAAAATACGGTTATTATTAAAATACACCTTCCTAAAGTAAATGAGCTAAGTAAAAACAGGTATTACACTCACCATTATTCCTTTTTAACATATTTTAACGTTAAAAAAGTTTAAAAAATTCTAATGTCCACGAAAGAAAAACTATTTGCAAGAAACCCAGCACAATTTGCATGTAATATAGTTTCCCTAAAACATTGTTGTAAGCAGTTCAAATAAGGCTCACATAACCTAATCGAGAAAAATAACCAAGGGGGGAAAAAGATTCCTGGGGCATTCGCTTCCAAACCAGAAGCAAATATAAAATAATTTTTAAAATTTCACAAGAAGGTCCATTTCTTCCCTTTTAACTAATTGTTGTCTGCAAAAATTATTATGCCGTTTCCCCACTTCATGCTTTCTTAAACATCACGTCCATTCTAACTGAAACTCCTCATCCACTAACACCTAAAAACGATCAGAATTGTTAAGGCACAACTTACCAGAAAAATAGTTTTAATCGTGTTATAAAGCTCATAAAATATTACTAAACTATACCGCTGGCTATCAGAATCGTGACATTTTTAATGTTACAAGTTTTCATTTTACATTAAACTACACGTGATGACATAATTCCAAATTTTTTCATGGTTTAATCCATCAAGGGTAATTTTATAAAAGCTTTCCAAATCCAGAAATTGGTAAAATTCTTGGTTTAATTCTTCTTCAACTGCCATATCCTCACCCTACAATCAGAGTGAATGAGATGTGCAATGGCCATGCCGAGAATGTCAAACAGCTGAATTTTCTAAGTGCCCAACACTGGACACCAGTGTGATGTTTTTAGGTATTTAATCCTCTTATTAGTCACTGCGATTCATAATAATTTAAGCTTTACACAATATTCCACTTACATGTGCAGTAACAGAGCTCAGTTAGTATTTGTGGCAAGAATCTTTGTGACTGCACTGCTCAGCACTTCTACTTACATCAGCAGTGCTAAATGCCCAATGGTGAGAGGGGAGCCAATCAGATGGCGGATTAGATGTCAACTCAGAGGCAGCTGTCTGGAGACTATTACAGCCAGTTTACCTCCACAATTCAAATTCCAAACCTTGCAAAGGAGATCAAGTCAGTCTTTAGGCTCAGCCTCCGAGCGAGAAACAGCAAGAGTGCAGGACTCTTCTAATAACGCTGCAGGGCTTGAGGGGGGACAGGAAATTAAAAATCCAAATAAATCTGAGCCAAAAAGATCCATTTTCACTGGTCTGCTCCCTCCCTGGGTTCGCTGACTAAAAACGCACACCTAACCCGCGATCCAAATAAGGTCGGTTTAACCCGAACGTGTTTCTTTGAAGGCAGCCTATCCGTTGAAGGTGACTCCTTTCAAGCAGCCTGCAAGCCAAACAGTGCATTTCCCAGGCTTATTCCTGGGAATGAATCGATCTATTTGGGGGTCGTTTTCCTCCCCACCGTTGTAAAACGTGGGCACTCTTTTTGGCGACTAACCGCTCAAAACTCGAAGCCCGCCTCGAATATCGCCGAATGCCTGGGCACAACTACGAAACACACGCTCGGCTGCCACAAAGCTGACCTTTTTTTTTTTTCCCCCCTCCTGCCTTCACCTTGTGAGCTCTAAGGGGAAAACGCGGTGCGGCCTGAGGTAGCACAGAGTTCCTCATTCCTTCCTCAGGTGGAGCTCGTGGTGGGCGCTCCCCGAGACGCGGGGGGCAGTGATTCCTCCTCAGACCCCACCGGCCGGAGCGCCGATTTCTGTGGCAAAAATAAATAAATAAATACGATAAAGCTGCCCGAACGGCCCCCGGCGCCCACACGGCTTCCCGGCGGCGCGGCGCCCGGGGCGGGGTGTCGCGGCGGAGCCCGGCCCGGGCCTCGGCGAGGGACCCCGTTCCGCCCCCGGGGCCCCGGGACGCGCACTCCGACCCCGCGCGCCGCCGGGCCTCGCAGCGAGGCGGCCGCGAGGTAAAACGGCTTTGCGCGCCTCGTCCCCCACCACCGCCTCACACACACACACACACACACACCACCCCCGCAGCAGGGCCGGAGACGCAGGAGAAGTAACGCGGAAAGAGAAGCAACTACAGGGCTCGCGGCGAAAGCAGGCCTGGCGGCGCGGGGGTTACCTGGGATCTGCCCATGGTCGGGCCGGGGGTGCCGGGGCTCGTCGAGGGTGGCTTCTTTGTTGCGCGGCCGCCCAGGCCGGACTGGCAGCGGCGTACTGGGCGCTCACGTCCTTGCCCAAGCCCAGGCCCGCGGCCGCCCGCTGTCGCGGTCGCGCCTCCGGCTCCGCCCCCGCGCCTCCGGCTCCGCCCCCGCGCCTCCGGCTCCGCCCCCGCGCCTCCGGCTCCGCCCCCTCCTCCACCGCCTCAGCCGCCTCCCGCGCTGGGCCGGCTGTAGACCGGATGATGGTTGTACTGGCTGTTGGGGTACCCTTCGTGGGAGTTCTGCAGGGGGGTCTATGCTGTTGGGGGCTCCGGCGGCAGCTGAGGCGGAGTGCATCAGCCCCATCTCGGGGCTTTGTTGTCCGCCATGTTGATCAAAGCAAGGCCCAGCGCGGCCGCCGGGGCCGCCGCTAGCTGGGGCAGCGCTGCCATAGTATTTATTAAACTCCGAGACGGCCGCCGCCTCCGCCGCGCCCGTGCACGGCGACCGGCGGCGGCGGCGGCGGCGGCGGCTGCTGCTGCGCGCCCAGGGCGCCCAGGCCCGGCTGCTCGAACCGGCCGCCCGCCGGCTCCCCCATCTTGGGCGGCGCGTCGTCCTCGTCGCCCGGCTTGCTCAGCAGCGGCTGGCCCGGGGGCTCGGCCTGGCTGCCCGCGGCGGCACCGTCCTTGGCGCCTCTGTGTTGCGCTCCATGTCGGCACCGGGCTGAGGCGTGCCGCCGCCCGCGCCGCCGAGGCTGCTGTTGTTGGAAATGGGATGTTGGTGCTGCTGCTGCTGGAACTGGTTTAGCCTCTGCTGTAGTGCGTGGTGGTGGTGCTGCTGCTGGTGGGGCGCTGCGGCGGGGGCTTCGCCAACGGTTTTCAGTTTGTGGTTGGGGAGCAGCCCCGTCTCCATGGCCGAGCCCGGGCCCCACGAGGAGGAAGAGGAGGACGGCGCGGCGGCGCTTCCACCCTTCGCCCCGGAGCCGCCGCTCTTGGCGCTGTTAGTGCTGGCGGCGGCCGCCGCGCTCGCGTTATGGGCCATGTTCAGTTCGTGACGGGGGTGCAGGGGGTGGTGGTGCACATTATTCAGGCCGCTGCCGTCGCCGTCCCCCAGCCTGGGTCCCGGTGCCGCCGCGCCGCGCGCCCCCGCCTCCAGGTCCCGGGCCCCGGGCGCCGGCCGCGGCCAGGGGGGCGCCCGCCGCTCGCCGCTCGCCGCTGCTGCTGCTGCCCGCGCGGCCATGATCGCCGCGGCGTGGCGAGGCCGGGCGGGGGGCGCGGGGGGAGACAATAAAACCCACTTTTTAGTCCGCGGCCCCTCCTGTGCGCATCCACTCGCCACGACGCGAATCGAGCGAGCCCCCTCCCCACTCCCCTCCGTCCACGGGCCCCGCCGTAGCGGAACCGGGAGTCTACGCCTTACTGTCTGGGCCTGTTCCCGCTGTGTGATTTCAGGGTGAAAGTTTTTAGTGCAGGTTTAAATGAAACTTTTTCTCTTTTTCCTCTCTACCCTGGATATGGGTAAAAATACACGACTGACTTGAGCCGCTTGGGCCCAGCATGGCTCGAGAGGGAGCCGGGCGAGCCGGAGCAACTATTATCCACTTCTCTCTGATTGCTCCGGCGCACTCGCAAAACGTGGACTGAACTCAGCCCTGGGCCGCCGCGGCCCGCGGGGCCCTGGGCCGGCCCGTCCGCCTGGCGCGGGTGCAGCCTCGCGGGCACCAGCGGCCCCGGGCAGCAGAGCTCCGGTCCGGCCGCGCCGCTGGCGTTCGGAGCGCGGCGGGCGTGGGGCGACCGGAGGCTGCACTTTCCCCTCGTGCCTCCGTCGCCTTGCCAACCGGGCGTTCGCGTGTTTGTTTTCAGGTCTAAAAGGCACGATTCAAAGGTGGAAAACGAGTCTGACGAGCAGACAAAAGAGGGAGAAAAGGGCCGGGGAACAAAGTTGTCTGTCGGCCTCAAAGGTTACCAGGAGCCGACGGAGAAAAAAAATACTTGGGCAATCTGTGCAAAAGCACTGCCTCTCCCAAGAGTTATGTAATGTTTCAGCATGTTAGCCTCTCTCCCTTGATTTAGGGCCATCAGTGTGATTCCCACAACTTCTTCAAACTGCAAAATTAGGAAAGAGTTTTAACTGAAGGTTAGCCGCATTCCAGGAGCTCTGTGCCCTGTACACAGCAGGTATTCAATACATGCTTATTACTGACTGCACCTGCCCCAAAGAAATGCCAATATAACTTTTTTTAAGGCAGTGTGTGTGTGCCTGCATGCTTAGTCCCTCAGTTCTGTCAGAGACTCTGCGACCCCATGGACTATAGCCCACCAGGTTCCTCTCTCCATGGGATTCTCCAGGCAAGGACACTGGAGTAGGCAGCCATTCCCTTCGCCAAGGGTATTTCCCGACTCGGGGATCGAACTGGGGTCTTACTGCGTTGCAGGCGGATTCTTTACCATCTGACCCACCAGGGAAGCCCACGTAGGCTTTATTAATGAAAACACAAAAGTATTCCCAGAGGAGCATTTTTCTCACAATGCACTTGCCTGTCTTCTCTCTGAAGGGAAAGCCTTCAAATATGTAGAGTGGTGTGTTATGCTCCCAACAACTTGTACGTGGAAATTTAACTATCGGTGCCACAATAGCAAGAGCTAAGGTTTATCTCATGTCTTCATAAATCTGTATGACGCCTTTCATCCTATTTTAGAGGTTATGTGCATAGTTAACCCTCTTGATATGAGTTCATTTCTAAGTAATGTGAAATAAAACTAAAAGAAATACATGTTATATTTCATAAACATAAGATCAGTGATGATGTAAATCCATCAAATCTGAATCCTACAGCAAAAACGTTTCACACTTTTTCTTCAAATACTATCCACTGTTATCACTTTTTGATGTTTCAAATGTTTTTATTATTGTGATTCTGTCACCTAGTTACATCTTGAATATCTTCCAGAGCAGGACTTCTTAACCTAAACAATAGCTCAGTTGTACTAGTGTGGACTCAGTTTTCACAGAGAGAAAGCATCTGAAACCAGAGCTTTCAAGAAGTCCTGCTAGCTAAAAGGATATATATGATTTTGGTAAAATGTAGCTTTCTAAAATCATCTAATTCTTCAGCTTTCCGTAAAGGCTATTTTCGTTTATTTCAACTGCAGTGGTTATTTTTGTTTGCTTGACCAAGTGTAAAATGTTACTTGACTAAATAGAAAAGGATAGATGTGAAACACTGGTGACTGTTGGTGGAGGAGGGGAATCAGGTGCATACCCAAGAGTCATTATAGAATGGAGAAACAACAAATTGCAAATCTATGCAAACAACTGGAAAACAAGAGTTATATCATCACGTGTAAGTGAATAAGAGAAATGTAAGGTGAAGTGATGCCAGATCATTCATCAGTTTTTGCCAAGCGAATATTACATCTTTGTTAGTGTGCCTCTTTGACATTTTCTTCTGGATTTTCTCCCTTTGTATAGTCAAATACATACTAATTACATGATGATACCACATAAGTTGAATTTTTAAGTTTTCATATGCAAATACAAATATCAGTCTGTTTTGCATATGTGTTTATACATATATTCTAAACTCAAATTACATATTTATGGTTTTAGACATTTATAGTCCAACTATATGTACACATACAGTCATAAAAATACATTTTTTCAAACTGATAAAATATATCAACATCAGTTCTTACAAGTGCAGCCGTATTTTGTGGCTTATTTTCACAACTAATCCTAAAAAGGGAAAATGAGTCACCAAGTTCACCTCTGGCCCTTTTCTTAACACTTTTTTTCTATATAGAAAAATCATGAAACTTGGGGAAAAAAACTAGGTATATAGTTCGAAATCTCTTTTAATTCCTTTTGCTTCAGCAAGTCAACTAGAAGATTGGAACCAAGAGGCTATGAAATCGAGGCCCCCAGCACAATGAAGTCAGTCTGCTATAAAAGGCGACACATGCCAGCTTCTCCCCAATGGCAGATGCCACACCCTAAAGCAGATAGAAGGCACTGCAGTCTGTAAGAGAAGCACAACACAAAGCCGGCAGGACTTGGTTTTGTCTCTTAAACCACAGAGAATGCTAAAATACCTTTTCAAAAGCGTCTTGCTGAAGGTAGTAGTGGGCTCTCAAACACACCTTCTTGAGAAAACAAAAAAAAAGCCTCTTAACAGTTTGATTTAAAAATCCAGGACTTAATAAACAAAATCGTAGTTGTCAGGTCTGTTAGAAAGTCATGAAATAGGTTCACATTTCTCAAAAGCAAAGTCATGGGATAGTTTCACATTTCCCAAAAGCACGATTCGAGCCGCAGATTATAGTTTCTGTTGTGTCAGTTGCCCCGATTATCCTGTATGGAGATTCTACAGTAGTTTTCAAACGGAAAATAAAGTACTAGAAATGACCACATTCGTTTTTCCTAATGAACTCTTTATTTTTACACCTCTTGCCTAAATTTCAAACCACAATGACAACGGTAATAAGTTACTCTGGCCATGAAGGAGTCGAGGAGGTGAAGGCTCCAAAGCTGCAGAGTGGGCTTACCCTGCCTGCAGCCGACCTGCCACCCACCGAATGCCCCACACCCTCACGATTAGCCAGAGGATTACCCAGCACTTTGTTAAACATTACTTTTTGGTTACAAAAATGGGGTTGGGTTTGGTGGGTTTTCTTAACGTTGTGAAAAACTGATACTCCAATACGATTCCCTCTGAATAAGTTTGAGGGCACTGAATAAAAGGCTCTTCAAACCTGCCCACTTAGAGAGGACTGAGCCAGATGGTAGTTTAAGGATGCCACAGTTCTGTTCTCTCTGCCTGATCACAGCCCATCACACTGTTTGCTTTAAGATTAGTCCCCTTTACTGTTCTGGTTATTTATTAAATAACTGAAACTATCACGACTCACTACCCATCCTATTTCTCAGTGTTCTTTACATAATTTGGAACCAATTTAGACTAAAGCCCTGTCAAAAGTTTTACAAATGAGAACTATTAAAGAATAAGGCTTTGGATACTTGCTTTCGTTTTAGATTTAGGAGAAATGCTATGAATGGAGCTAATGGGATTTCCCTACTTATCTTGGTCAGGGACTTTAAAAAAAGCACTAAACAATTGTCCTTTTCACGTTTCAGATTTAGATGTTAGCTGTGAATGAGTAAATGCATGATACGGGATACAGCATTTGACTTGAAACAACTATGCAAATGTAATAGTGGCCCATAAGTTTAGGATGCAAAACAACTAGGATCTGAAAACAAAAATCTAGGCAAAAAATAATGTAAATAAATGTGGGACTCTTGACTAACAAGAGCACCACTATATTTATGAAGAATATTATAGTGGGGATAATAAACTGGATGGGGAGAGGGATAAACTACACATTTTTTTTTTCGTGCAGCAGAATGTTTGTGAGGCACTAAATGTCTACCTGGTGGGGTTTGGGGGGTAAGAATTAAATGAGAAACTATATGTAAAGCAGTTAACATATTGCCTGGAAGTAAACAGGTTAAGTGGGTCTGGAAGATCCCCTGGAGGAGGAAATGGCAACCCACTCCAGTATTCTGGCCTGGCAAACCCCATGGACAGAGGGGCCTGGAGGGCTACAGTCCATGGGGTCGCAAAGAGTCAGAGATGACTGAGTACACACACACAAAATAGGTCAGTAGGGTGTGTCTGTGCCTGTGTATTTTAATTTCTAAATAGGATGGGTGTCTGGCATGTGATTTCAGAAGAATCAGCTACACTCCACTCAACGCCAAACATTTCTCCTGTTCTTCGGCGTCTAAGTTGCTTCAGTTGTGTCCGAATTCTGGGACAAATTCTGTTTCCTGGAGAATCCTGTTACCCTCAGAAACAGCGTAACATATGACTGGGCGGAAAGCATATCTAAGTATTGAAGAAGTTTTGCTTTCCACCTGAAAAGCTCAGGCTTGCAGAGCCTCGAGCATTTCCTAAAGGCTGGAATCCCAGGATTTGTCAGGTCTGTGTTATGTTGACCCTTGGAAGGTCAAGGTGGGCACTGACGGGGAGAGGGGAGCGGGGGAGACAGCATGGGGGGGGCGTTTCCAGGCCGAAGATCAGTCCGTGATTCTGTGGCCACAGAGGAGCGTGGATGGTGTGGAACACCTTTGCTTTGGAGGCAATAATGAAGCACAGTGACCCAGCTCCACTCTACAAGAATGCTGGCATTAACGCCAGAGGGAAGGACGCAGGGAACCCCTGCCCTGTGGTCCAGGGTCACGTGGGTCTGGCTGCAGTGGAAGGATGGGTGAGGGCATGGTGTGGAGAACTTGCCTCCTCCTGGGTGGGTGCTGTGGAAAAGCAGACACAGGAAAAAAGAAACTGGAGGAGCACACAAGGGGGAAGGAAAAAGAGGGAGGGAGAAAAACCACAGACAGAGACTCAGGAGATGGCTAGACACACTGTTACTAGAAATCTCACTGGATCTGAAAAGATAGTGTTGCGAGTTGCAGTGTATCCTTGGATACATTTATCATTCACTGGGCTAGTTCAGTTCAGTTCAGTTCAGTCACTCAGTCGTGTCCGACTCTCCGCGACCCCATGAATCACAGCATGCCAGGCCTCCCTGTCCATCACCAACTCCCGGAGTTCACTCTAGCTCATGTCCACAGAGTCGGTGATGCCATCCAGCCATCTCATTCTCGGTCGTCCCCTTCTCCTCCCGCCCCCAACCTTTCCCAGCATCAGACTCTTTTCCAGTGAGTCAACTCGTCGCATGAGGTGGCCAAAGTATTGCAGTTTCAGCTTTAGCATCAGTCCTTCCAATGAACACCCAGGATCGATCTCCCTTAGAATGGACTGGTTGGATCTCCTTGAGGTACAAGGGACTCTCAGGAGTCTTCTCCAACACCACAGTTCAAAAGCATCGATTCTTCGGCGATCAGCTTTCTTCACAGTCCAACTCTCACATCCATACATGACCACGGGAAAAACCATTGCCTTGACTAGACGGACCTTTGTTGGCAAAGTAATATCTCTGCTTTTCAATATACTATCAAGGTTGGTCATAACTTTCCTTCCAAGAAGTAAGCGTCTTTTAATTTCATGGCTGCAATCAGCATCTCCAGTGATTTTGGAGCCCCAAAAAATAAAGTCTGACACTGTTTCCACTGTTTTTCCATCTATTTCCCATGAAGTGATGGGACCAGATGCCATGATCTTTGTTTTCTGAATGTTGAGCTTCAAGCCAACCTTTTCACTCTCCTCTTTCACTTTCATCAAGAGGCTTTTGAGCTCCTCTTCACTTTCTGCCATAAGGGTAGTTCATCTGCATATCTGAGACTATTGATATTTCTCCCAGCAATCTTGATTCCAGCTTGTGCTTCTTCCAGCCCAGCGTTCTTCATGATGTACTCTGCATATAAGTTAAATAAGCAAGGTGACAATATACAGCCTTGACGCACTCCTTTTCCTATTTGGAACCAGTCTGTTGTTCCATGTCCAGTTCTGACTGCTGCTTCCTGACCTGCATACAGGTTTCTCAAGAGGCAGGTCAGGTGGTCTGGTATTCCCATCTCTTTCAGAATGTTCCACAGTTTATTGTGATCCACACAGTCAAAGGCTTTGGCATAGTAACTGGGCTAGACCCTCTTACTAATGTGAGATAATGCATGGAAGTCATAAAAATTTTAGGTTCAAGGTTGTGCTTCAGAGTAACTTTTCATGCTGACCTTCCATGGATACATTCCCTTGGACAGTTGTCCACCGGCCTCTATTTTATTTCATAATCGCTTCTGGGGATTATGTAAGATTATTTCTAATCTTACCTGGCCACTGGGAAAGTTTCATCTCCAATTTCTAATTTCTTCCAGGAAAATCCACTTGCCTTTTCTTGGCTTTCCTTGGTTTCAATCTTCTGGAAATTGAAACCTGAAGCACAGTGCTCTGTGATTTTCATTCTACTCCTATTTTATGAAAGTTTGTTGTTGTTTAGTTGCTCAGTCATTTCTGACTCTTTTGCAACCCCATGTACTGTAGCCCGCCAGGCTCCTCTGTCCATGGCATTTCCCAGTCAAGAAGGCTGGAGTGGGTTGCCATTTCCGTCTGCAGGGCATCTTCCCCACCCAGCGATTGAACATGCATCTCCTGCATTGGCAGGCGGGTTCTTTACCACTGAGCCACCAGGGAAGTCCATTTTAAAAAGCTTATTAAAGTTGGGGGAGGTCTATTCAGATTGTCTAAGCTCTTCTAAGCGACAAGTAGGGATGAAATGACTGGAGGGCATGGATGGGATCAAAGTTTCAAGGGCATAAGACAGAGACTGGCAGAGACTCCAACTTCCTGATGTGAAAAGGAGACGAACTCGCCAGCTGGTGCCTGCTCTTTAAGTCTCTGAATTGTTTTTCTCCTGCTCTGACTTCCTGAGGCCACTCTAGCCCAAAGCCTCTGTGCTTTTTCTTCTCCCTTCACCAACTTTTCCTCTGAGCCACCAGCCCCCGACCCCGAGGATGTACCTGCTCCTTTTCTTTCAGGGCTGCTTCCCTGAGGCCAGCCAGCTCAGCCTGGTGACCCTGGGGACAGCCTTAGCCTGGCCGAGATGGCACCGTCTCTGCCCTGATACACGGCAGAGGAACCCTGGCTGGTTCCTCCTTCTGTGCACCTCACTCTGCTGCATGTCCAGCCACTTCCTCCAGGGTCTGGCTCACTGCTCACCTGCTCTGAGATGTCGTCCCTCGTGAATTACATTTTCGATTACTTGTCCCGCCAGACTCCTTCATACCTCCCTGCCTCTACATTTGCAGCTTTCTGTTTTCTGTCCCACTGTTTGGTCAAGAGCTTTGGTCTTTTGAAGTTCAGCTCAAAAGACTTCCCTTTGTGAAGTCTTCCTGATCACAATTCCTGCATACCTAGGGGGAGAGTCCCTTGGACAGCAAGGAGATCAAACCAGTGAATTCTAAAGGAAATCGACCCTGAATGTTCATCGGAAGGACTGATGCTGAAGGTGAAGCTCCAATACTTTGGCCACCTGATGCGAACAGCCGACTCATTAGAAAAGACCTTGATGCTGGGGAAGACTGAGGGCAGGAGGAGAAGGGGGCGACAGAGGATGAGATGGTTGGATGGCATCACTGACTTGATGGACATGAGTTTGAGCAAGCTCTGGGAGATGGTGAAGGACAGGGAAGCCTGGCGTGCTGCAGTCCATGGGGTTGCAAAGAGTCAGACACGACTGAGTGATTGGACAACAGGGAACTAGATCCCACCCGCCACAACTAAGAGTTTGCATACTGCAACGGAAGGTCCCGAATAGCACGACTAAAAATCCCAGATGCTGCCCTGAAGGCTGAAGATCCCACATGCTGCAGCTAAGATGTGACACAGCCAGACAAATAAATACATATTTTTTAGGCTATGTGCCAACAGTCTCACGGATGCTTAAACTTAATGGTAACGACTAGTAAATACAAGGACTGAGGAGTAGAAATGGGAGTGGGGAATATTTATCTATTTAGAAACAAAAAACAACTAATTTTTTTTTTATTGTAGGACGTAGAACCTTGCTTAGTGGACTCGGTTTCTTGTTCCATTTCTTGCATTTACTGGAAGAAATTTAAAAAACATTAAACATGTTCAGACTTGAACTTAGATTCATCTTCCTCATTTAGTCTGAACTGGTGACGTTTGTAACCAGTCGTGATGCATTTTAAAGTCAAATGTAAAATAATTTTAAAACTTTGTGTGATTCCTCTCCCTGATTCACACAGACAGTTGGGTAAAATAATTTCTGAACTATATGGCAATATCATACCCTAATCTAGTTTTCCTTAAACTTTCTTTTCAAAATTATAAAAAATTAATAATATTTTCAACTGATGTGTTTCACAGTCACTGTATAAAGTGTGAACAATAAAATAAAGTTTTAATAGAAAATCCAAGGCACCTGTAATCCCACTCAATGGAGACTATTTATTTAAATATGATGTAATGAAGTTGCTCAGTCATGTCCGACTCTTTGCGATCCCATGGACTGTAGCCTACCAGGCTCCTCTGTCCATGGAATTTTCCAGGCAAGAGTACTGAAGTGGGTTGCCATTTCCTTCTCCAGGGGCTCTTCCTGACCCAGGGGTCGAACCCAGGTCTCCCGCATTGCAGGCAGACACTTAACCATCTGAGCCACAAGGGAAGCCAAATATGATGTAAATTTGGGTGTAAATCAAGACTTTTTCTTTGTTACTGTTGGTTCAGCCACATGAGGGACAGATACAGACATACTCTTGTAATAAACACATAGATTTGTGGAGTAAAATATAATCAATAAAGGGCTTCCCTCGTGTCTCAGCAGTAAAGAATCTGCCTGCAATGCAGGAGACGTGGGTCTGTGGGTTTGATCCCGGGGTAGGGAAGATCCCCTGGAGAAGGAAATGGCAACCCACTCCAGTATTCTTGCCTGGAAAATCCCATGGACGGGGTCTCAAGAGTCAGACACGACTTGGTGACTAAAGCACCACCACCATAATCAATAAAATAAATTACTGATAATTGTGTTTCTAAAAGCAGATAATTGAGTTAGGAAGGAAGAGATGGAAATCCTCTGGTAGCTCGAGCTGTGAGGCTAGCCTGATAAACCCGGCAGCTAGAGAATGGGGTCGGGGTCATGCGTGCATGCTGACTCCCTCCAGTCGTGTCCGACTCTGTGTGACCCATGGACTATAGCCTGCCGGGCTCCTCTGTTCATGGAATTCTCCAGGCAAGAATACTGGAGTGGGTTTCCATGCCTTCCTCCATGTCCCGGATCTTCCCAACCCAGGGATCGAACATGCGTCTCTTATGTCTCCTACACTTACCACTAGCGCCACCTGGGAATCCCATAGAGAAATGTGGGTTGGAGTATAAACCTTACACAGAAACAAGAGACATGACATGACTTTGGGTCCACTAGGTGAATATCTGGAATTAAGAGGTTGAATTAAGAACAGGCTCTTGAAAACTTGCTTAGTCTAAAGCAAAAAAAAAAGTGAAAACTGAAAAAAACTGGGGTGAGTCCACATTTTCTGGGCTTTTTTAAGAAAAGAATTGCAAAGTATTAATAGAAAATTTGGTGCAAAAGTTTATATTACCTTAGAATGAAAATATAAATCACAAGAGATAAAAATTTAAACTGTAGCTAAATGCCACAAAACCTCACAATATCCAGGAATGTAATATAATCTTTAATTATTTTCATCATAATTTTATTTCCTTTATGGAAGTGAAAATTTGTTTCTGTTTCTTGGCTATATACGCTTTTATTGTTTAATTGCTCAGTTGTGTTCCACTCTTTGTGACCTTATGGACTGGAGACCCGCAGGTTCCTCGGAGGAGGAGCCGGGGCCGGAGGGCGGGGCCGGAGCCGGGGGGCGGGGCCGGAGCCGGAGGGAGGAGCCGGAGCCGGAGGCGGGGCAGGCGGCGGGCGGCCGCGGGCCTGGGCTTGGGCAAGGACATGGGCGCCCCCGTACGCCGCTGCCAGCCCGGCGTGGGCGGCCGCGCAACAAAGAAGCCACCCGGCGACAAGCCCCGGCATCCCCGGCCCGACCAGGGGCAGATCCCAGGTAAACCCCGCGCCGCCAGGCCTGCTTCCGCCGTGGCGGCCTCGTCTCGCGCCGCGAGCCCTGTAGTTGCTTCTCTTTCCGCGTTACTTCTCCTGCGTCTCCGGCCCTGCTGCGGGGGTGGTGGTGTGTGTGTGTGAGGCGGCGGTGGGGGACGAGGCGCGCAAAGCCGTTTTACCTCGCGGCCGCCTCGCTGCGAGGCCCGGCGGCGCGCGGGGTCGGAGTGCGCGGCCCGGGGCCCCGGGGGCGGAACGGGGTCCCTCGCCGAGGCCCGGGCCGGGCGCCGCCGCGACACCCCGCCCCGGGCGCCGCGCCGCCGGGAAGCCGTGTGGGCGCCGGGGGCCGTTCGGGCAGCTTTATCGTATTTATTTATTCATTTTTGCCACAGAAATCGGCGCTCCGGCCGGTGGGGTCTGAGGAGGAATCACTGCCCCCCGCTTTTCGGGGAGCGCCCACCACGAGCTCCACCTGAGGAAGGAATGAGGAACTCTGTGCTACCTCAGGCCGCACCGCGTTTTCCCCTTAGAGCTCACAAGGTGAAGGCAGGAGGGGAAAAAAAAAAGGTCAGCTTTGTGGCAGCCGAGCGTGTGTTTCGTAGTTGTGCCCAGGCATTCGGCGATATTCGAGGCGGGCTTCGAGTTTTGAGCGGTTAGTCGCCAAAAAGAGTGCCCACGTTTTACAACGATGGGGAGGAAAACGACCCCAAAATAGATCGATTCATTCCCAGGAATAAGCCTGGGAAATGCACTGTTTGGCTTGCAGGCTGCTTGAAAGGAGTCACCTTCAACGGATAGGCTGCGTTCAAGGAACACATTCCGGTTAAACTGAACTTATTTGGATCGTGGGTTGCTGCTGCTGCTGCTGCTAAGTCACTTCAGTCGTGTCCGACTCTGTGTGACCCCATAGACGGAAGCCCACCAGGCTCCCCCGTCCCTGGGATTCTCCAGGTAAGAACACTGGAGTGGGTTGCCATTTAGTCAGCGACCCCAGGGAGGAAGCAGACCAGTGAAAATGGATCTTTTTGGCTCAGATTTATTTGGATTTTTAACTTCCTGTCCCCCCAAGCCCTGCAGCGTTATTAGGAAGAGTCCTGCACTCTTGCTGTTTCTTGCTTGGAGGCTGAGCCTAAAGACTGACTTGATCTCCTTTGCAAGGTTTGGAATTTGAATTGTGGAGGTAAACTGGCTGTAATAGTCTCCAGACAGCTGCCTCTGAGTTGACATCTAATCCGCCATCTGATTGGCTCCCCTCTCACCATTGGGCATTTAGCACTGCTGATGTAAATAGAAGGGCTGAGCAGTGCAGTCACAAACATTCTTGCCACAAATACTAACTGAGCTCTATTACTGCAGATGTAAGTGGAATATTGTTTAAAGCTTAAATTATTATGAATCGCAGTGACTAATAAGAGGATTAAATACCTAAAAACATCACACTGGTGTCCAGTATTGGGCACTTAGAAAATTCAGCTGTTTGACAGCCTCAGCCTGGCCGTCGCACATCTCATTCACTCTGATTGTAGGGTGAGGATATGGCAATTGAAAAAGAATTAAACCAAGAATTTTACCAA
This sequence comes from Moschus berezovskii, assembly GCF_049115385.1. Taxonomy (NCBI): domain Eukaryota; kingdom Metazoa; phylum Chordata; class Mammalia; order Artiodactyla; family Moschidae; genus Moschus; species Moschus berezovskii. The sequence continues at coordinate 10,269,686 of NC_142476.1, forward strand.
TTTCTGGATTTGGAAAGCTTTTATAAAATTACCCTTGATGGATTAAACCATGAAAAAATTTGGAATTATGTCATCACGTGTAGTTTAATGTAAAATGAAAACTTGTAACATTAAAAATGTCACGATTCTGATAGCCAGCGGTATATTTTAGTAATATTTCATGAACTTTATAACACGATTAAAACTATGTTTCTGGTAAGTTGTGCCTTAACAATTCTGATTGTTTTTAGGTGTTAGTGGATGAGGAGTTTCAGTTAGAATGGACGTGATGTTTTAGAAAGCATGAAGTGGGGAAACGACATAATAATTTTTGCAGACAACGTTAAAAGGGAAGAAATGGACCTTCTTGTGAAATTTTAAAAATTATTTTATATTTGCTTCTGGTTTGGAAGCGAATGCCTCAGGAATCTTTTTCCCCCCTTGGTTATTTTTCTAGATTAGGTTATGTGAGCCTTATTTGAACTGCTTACATAATGTTTTAGGGAAACTATATTACATACAAATTGTGCTGGGTTTCTTCCAAATAGTTTTTCTTTTGTGGACATTAGAATTTTTTAAACTTTTTTAACGTTAAAATATGTTAAAAAGGAATAATGGTGGCTGTAATATCTGTTTTTACTTAGCTCATTTACTTTAGGAAGGTGTATTTTAATAATAACCGTATTTTAGATGAGAGACTTGTCCGAATGTATGCAGTCCTGAATTTGACAGATAATCGTGTGAATCCCAGGCTGAGGACGTTGGGAGTCCACTCCTTTCTAATGTTCAGTTGGTAGAGTTTTACTGTTAATGATGATGCATTTTCCTATTCTTCATAGAAAACTTATTCTGATTTTTTTGATTTGGATAGGTAAAATCATAGGAAAACTCTTTGTAAATAAACCCATGTAATTAATTTTGAAAAGATTTGCTTTGGCAACTTCCTTTTAAAGGGACAGTTTATCATCTGAAGGCCTGAGAACCAGGGGAGCCGACGGTGTGAATCTCAGTCTGAGCCTGAAGGTCTGAGAACCAGAAGCCCTGCCTTCCAGGGGCAGGAAAAGATGGATGTCCCAGCTCAAGAAGAGAATGAATTTGCCCTTCCTCATCGTTTTGTTCATCTGCACTCTCAACGCATGGGATGATGCCCTAGCACCTTGGCGGTAAAGAGCAATTTGCTCTCTTTGTTGAGTCCACTGATTCAATTGCTAATCTCCTCCAGAAACACCCTCACAGACACACCCAGATATTACATTTTACCAGCTATCTTGGCATCTCTTAGCCCAGTCAAGCTGACACTTAACATTAATGTTACAGTTTAAATTATCTGTTTTACAAATATATTACTTTCTCCCTTCCTTATGTGTAGAAAGTGACTCAGAGTTGGAGTGCTTTGTTCACTGTGCCCTGATTGTGGGTGATGGAGACTGGATCAGAACTCAGGCCTGAACTTTCATTGCACTGAAATTGTTTTGCTGTGGGGTCATGCTTGACACATTCCACAGGTTTTAGGAGGTGGGATGAGACCTGAGGTTTGGGGAATAACTTGTAAAATTTTTCTGGGATATAATGGACTTCTGACAGAAAAATATTTCTTTAAAAATAGACTAAAGAGCTGCCTTTGAAGCCAAAAAAAAAAAATAAAGGGACAGTTTAGAATTCACATCTCTGTAAACCAGAAACGAGGATGATAGAGGCAGATGTAGGTCGCTGTTACTTTACGATATTTTTTCATAGTGGTAGCAATCATTTTAAGTATTTTGTTTTCTTGGAATGAGAGTGAATCCTTTATGTTCTCAGTATGACCCTTAGGAATAGCTTTTTTGTTTTTAAGGGGGGAAGAAAAATGCTGGGCCTATGACCTAGATGCACTGATTTCTTGTAGGTACTATTCCGTATAACATGTGGAATGTGTCTTTTTTTGGTATTTTTTTCTTTTTGGAAGGCTGCTATTCTTTAGTATTTGTTATGATAGTTATAGTAAGGACCAGTTGTTTGTCCAAAACGTTAGCTTATTGTATAACTCTAGGTCATGAAATAATATTAAATTTTCTCATGGCTTTTAACACGTTTAGTTTCAGTTTTGATTTTCGGAATGGTTTACATTGGGTGGCAAATGTTTCTGTAATTGAGAATAAAACGTGTGTATATTGTAATGGGAGGGTCTTTTCAAAAAGTGAAGTAAGGCATTTTACAATATACTTAGGGGGTTTTTGTGAGATAAAGTATTCAGATAAAGCAATCTCAATAGGAATACTGAGGTCTGCTCACATAACTAAGATTTTGTGATGTCCATATGTGTGCTGAATTTCATTAATGCTATTTTAACATTAATTTTATAGAATACAATACAACATAATTTTTAAAAAGCCTGATTTACTGTTAAAAGAAAACTGATTAACTGATTTCAAAGCAGTAAGGTTTATAAGTAACCAAACTTACAGGCTGGGTTCTGATTACCTTAAAATTTGTATGAGATCCATTATAACACTCTCCCACTTTCCCACTCAGTGCAGTGTTAGCCTATGTGATATGTTAAATCTTGTAAAGAAATATTTGTGGACTAAATTGATACATTTGCTGAGCTATGACTGGCCAGCTGCCCCTTAAGAGGAGGAGGAATTGGCAACTGTGCTTCATTTAAAAAACAAAGAAAATGCAGTGAAAATTGTCAACTGTGTTCTGTTTTTCTGGGTTATCTGAAATGAAATTATGCATGGCTTAAAATTGTTTTCCTTGGGGATCCTGATTTCTGTGTACTTACTTTTGGCTTTTTTTTTTTGTAAGGCAACTACTCTGTAAGACAGCTGTCACTTAAATTTATGTTTATATTAACACAAAATCAATCCGTATATTCCAGGGAACAACATATTCTTACCTTGCATGTGTAATAAGAAACCCTAATCCCTCGTTTTTCTTTGGTTTTGTTTTTTTATCTATATTTAGGAATGAATTTTTGGCACAGCTTTTTATACTTGTTCCATTTTTCCCATGTCATGTTGTATCAGAATAATCTGAATTGTGTTGTGGATATGGAAATATTCCAAGTCACACCTAGATATTTGTACTAATGAACTACCCTCTACGTACCATTTTCTTTCATTAAAACTGTAAGAATAACATCTTCACTCTAGCATAAAAATATATTAATTCTGGCTTGAGAACCGATTTAAAAAATGTAAGAGTGTAGAGGAAGTCTCTTAATATACAACCCATTTGGTAGTTTTATTAGACACAGACACATTTTAAAGAAAACAGATGTAACAGAGGGTGGTTGAATTTTCAGTTCTGTATGAATGGACTTTATTACTTTATAATTTGGAGCTGGGTGTATCTGAAAAAAATGAATTCTGATGTAATAGGAACTTCCTTATTTCCCTAAGATAAATACCAGTGTGACAGGCAGACCAAAAAGATGATCATTTCATTTATTTAACCCTGTTCTCTCCTAGCAAGAAAGTAGTTTCATTAAAAAAAAATTTTTTTTGGGGGGGATAGTTTCTATAAAATTTTGCAGCTTATTTTGAAGACTGACTTGGAGATGTAAATTTTGGGTGTGTTGACATAGGAAACTATTAGCTTTTTGCCTCGTGTCCCGAGTGGAGAGGTTTTTCTTCCTTCTCTGCAGGGGCTTGCCACTGCTCACTTAATGGATCTGTGTGCTTTGATCCATATTTGAGGAAAGGGAACTACTTAGTATTTCACTTGTGTCACTTTCATTTTGGGCTGTGTGTCGATATATAAATTTGAGTCTTAAATATTTGTGTTTGAAAGAACTGTTGTGTGTTTCTTAAAACAACAGATTCATGGAGGCTCAGAATGAGTATTAATAAAACTCAAGTTCCATTAATTTTGGGGGTAATATATAGATTTTCAAAATGGATATTACAAAAACTTAGGACATTTTACAGGGATATGTCCCTCGTTTTACTTGAGGGCCATATCCCTGTCCTTGGTGTTTTGGGAACTGGGTGGTTTTTGATCGCGTGCCTTTTCAGAGGGGTCTTTCTTTACCAGGAGGTCACTGTGGGTGTGTAGAGGAGAGCTGCCTTCTTGCTCTGTGTGCATGCTTGAGGCTGAGGAGTCCCAGGTCCTGGTTTCCTGGGGTGTGGAGTGGGGGAGCAACCATGCAAAACTGCTCATCCCCCAGGGGCGTATTTATGTAGGTGTAGATCTGTTACACAGTATTGCTTTTTCCAGTTTGGAGGCTGTTTATAGAAGACTTGAGTGGCCTTTTTCGGTTTAATTGAGTGGTTGAGTGAATTAATTTTGACCTAAAATGTTTCGTATATGTTGGTAACTTTTTCTCTTAGAAATTAGCCCAAAATGACTTAGGTACAATTACCTAAATATTATTAACCCTCCACTTATTTTGCCATGTGCCACTGGAATGAATGAAATTGTTGATATAGGTATACTGTAGTTTTAAGGATTCATGTTAATTGAGTGACGCGAAGTGAAAGTTGCTCAGTCATATCCAACTCTTTGAGACCCCATGGACTATAAATTCCATGGAATTCTCCTGGCCAGAATACTGGAGTGGGTAGCTGTTCCCTTCTCCAGGGGATCTTCCCAACCCAGGGATCGAACCCTGGTCTCCCACATTGTAGGTGGATTCTTTACCAATTGAGCCACCAGGGAAACTCACTAATTGAGTGAGTGGGTTTATCAAAGTAAAGTATGTGTTTTCACAGTAAGTTTTCAACAAATATGTTCTATTTTCAAAGTCTTTAACTCCGAGTAATTCTAAGAAAACGGTTTCCTTACATTTACTTAGTTGAATAGGATCCAGTAACCAGTTTTTTAAATGTACTTCTGAATATATCAACGCCAAGGTCAAAACGTCTGTATAGTCAAGGCTGTGGCCTTCCCAGTGGTCACGTCCTGTTGTGAGCACTGGATGGTAAGGAAGGTGGAGCGCCAAAGAATCGATGCCTTCAAACTGTGGTGTTGGAGAGGACTCCTGAGAGTCCCTTGGACAGCAAGGAGGTCAAATTAGTCAGTTTTAAATCAACCCTGAATACTCATGGAAAGGCCTGATGCTGAAGCTGAAACTCCAGTGTTTTGGTCATCTGATGTGAACGGCTGGTTCATTGGAAGAGTCCCTGATGCTGGGAAAGATTGAGGGCAGAATGAGAAGGGGGCATGAGAGGATGAGATGGCTGGATGGCATCACCGATGCAATGGACATGAACCTGGGGAAACTTCGGGAGATGTTGAGAGAGAGGGAGGCCTGTCGTGCTGCAGTCCATGGGGTTGCAAAGAGTAGGACATGACTGGGCGACTGAACAACAACAGCAAGGATATTAGAAGGCTGTGGAGTCCAGTAGGTGAACTCATGATGCAATTGATCTGTTTCTCGATTGATATTTATTGCTAGAAAAGAGACTAAAGCCGTAAAATCTTAAGCATACCTCATCTATCCATCGGTTCAGTTCAGTTCAGTCGCTCAATCGTGTCTGACTCTTCGCAACCCCATGAATCATAGCACGCCAGGCCTCCCTGTCCATCTATCCATAGATTCTCTTATTTTTGGTAGGATGGCAGCCAAATCTGGAGTAGATCTATCACAGCAAGGCAGTCGTTTTGAACTGAAGTATGAAGTAGGTTTGGCCTGTGTTACCTCCATTCCGTTAAGATGCGCTTCCCTGTCTTCTTGGGCCTTGATAAAAGATGAAATTTGAGAATCAGAGTAGAAGTTACTCCTTATTAAGTGACTCTAGAAGGGAAGCTGTATTTGATGAAATCCAGGAGAAAATTCTAGATCACTTTTTTTCTAAATATGGGATGCTAACAAAGTTATATTTGTGTGTATTTTTTGGTTGTGGTAGAATGTACATTACATAAAATTTACCACTTTAGGGTACAGTTCAGTGGCATTAAGTACATTCACATTGCTATGCAGCCATCGCTCCATCTATTTTCAGGATATTTTCATCCTCCCGAATCAAAATGAATAAATATTTTTCTTCCCTTTCTTGTCAAAGTTTAAAATTGTTAGCTATTAACATGTAAATAAAATAAGCTTATTTTTATAACCGTTAATCTTGCTACTTCATAGTTTATGAGTAAATCCTCCCTCCAAGGAACAGTGGTGTTTTTGGTTTGTTTTTAGTCCATTGCTTCTGATTCTAACTTTAGGGTAGTCGTCCCAGTTTTTGTCAGTTTGGAAATGTGCATTGTGTAGGTTAGTTGTTTCATTGTCAGTTATGGTGTTAAAAGCTGAAGAGCAACTTTTCGAAGCCTTTCTGTTTAAAGGTTTGAGGTACTTTGTTGGGAGAAATCTGGGACTTTGTTAGATAATAGGATATGGAAATGAACTGTTAGCATGATCATTTCCCCCTTATTTCTTTTCATCTTTTGCATTTTTAGCCTCTTTTTAAAATTACTGTTTTTTTCTTTCTGTTATTAGTGGAGATCACTTATAATGATAATTTTTGTAAAAAATATATTTTGTGTTTTAAGGGATCTCACCCCCTAACCCAGAGCAAGCAACCAAACCACGTGCCTGTTTTCACGGTGTTCTGTGCCCCAGGTTTGTGCATCTGTCCTCATGTTTTTATCATCCTCTGCAAAACTGCAGAAAGTCTTTGTGGGTGGAAAAATTCCTAAATTAAGACGATTGGCCTTTTGATGAAATGTTCGAGGCAGCTGCAAAGGGATATTTCTTGGTCCCTGGTTAGTCTTTCTCATGAACAGGCTCTGTGTGTGTAAAATACTGGCATTGTGTTTCAGTTACTATTGATGCTGGTATGTGGTCACATCTTCATATGATCAGTGATGTACTTTAACCCCAGATTCTACAGAGGGCACAGAGAAAATGAACTGTGGTTTAAGAGCTCATACCAGGCAGCAACAATTATTTCTCAAGGTGTAGACATTTAGCATTTGTGTATGCTGTGAGGTGTACGTCAGGTAAATACCTACTCTATACTATAACTGGGAAATATTTATTTCACCCACTTTCTTAATCGGCTGTTTGCCAGCCGCAGGGGGTAGCCAGGCCATGAGGCTCACTCCTGCTCCTGTGTGCAGCTCAGGCCAGAGACATCCTGCCAGAGCCTGCTCCCGCTGTACCTGGCCTTGGTAGTTTGGCATCTCGTTGACTTAGAACCAGCTCATTTAAACTGTGTGCAAAGAGCAACCATGTGGGTCAGCAGCCTGTCAGCCTGCCTTTCTTGGGCGGGGGAGTGGATTTTGACAAAACAAATAATTGTACATTGTTGTGATAGAGTCGATGTGGGCTAGTGACTCTTCCATTTCTACCAATCAATTGTTGGCTTGGTGCCAGAGCAAAATAGCGATCCATTACAGAGACTAATAACTAGAAGAAGGAGAAGAGGACCACTCTGAAATTTACATAGAGAAGTTCTTCTTTTTCTCAGTTTTCTACATTGTATGGGCTCTTGGGGAAAAAAGTTAAAATAGTCTGCTAAGATTTAGGAAGATAACCTAGATTGCTAGAGTATTTTTGGTAACTGTTTAGGTAATGTATGCTGGCTGAGGAGTAAATTCAGCTACTGCTTCTGGGTCCTGAAATAAACCTTTCAGAAAGCAAAGCACTGATGGTTAGTGGAGGATGTTCCAGAATTCTTAGTATCTCCTGTTTCTTTTTGTGATGAGCATCTCAGAAGTGAAACCACTCATGATACTTCAGAGTCTAATTTTTGGAAATTGTTGGTAATTCTGAAATTTGTCTAGAATTTGGCATATAATTTCTGAAATTTTAAGAGCTGATTTTAAGATTCAGGGACCATTTGTTTATGCATGCAAGTAACTTACTGATCGTATTTTTTTTAAATAATAAATTTGCTTCACCCAATGAATTATAACTGATGTTGGAAATAGAAAGGGAAAACATGGCCGCTGCTGAGCAAGTATCTTTCTTACGGTCCAATTTCTGAGGGAACTGATATATTTGAATATTAGTTTGTTTCAAGTGATGATGAAGGTTTATGAGAATATAAATGTATCACAAGCCGTCCCGATGTAAGGGAAGGGTCATGGGCTTGGAGTTGGTCAGACCTTGGATTCTTCTGGAGGCTTCAGTGCCCGTTTTCTCAGAGATCTGACAGGACTCAGTTTTCCCTCTCGCACTGTGGCCTGCTGGGCGGGTGACCACTGAGAGCGTAGCCATCAGTCCTGTAGCGTCTGTAAGTGGCACCGCCTGTCTCCCCGCGGCTGTGGTAAAAGGGGGCCCAGCATCTTGTTCTCTGCCTGGCCCTGCTGCACTTCAGGGTGCGGTGAGGACAAGCCTCTGCCTCCATCAGTTAATGACCCCTAGTCCCTACCAGCTGTAAAACCCTGTGACGCTTTGAAATGTTTTAAAAAGAATGTACTGCCGAATCAGTTATGCACCACTGAATATCTTATGAAACAACGCTAGATCCCAGACATGTTCGGAGAATATCAACTGAGCCCAGTGCAAATGTACAGATTTTGTGAATTCCAGAGTCATTTCCCTCACAAAATGTAGTTATGTACTGATTGGACTCTTGTAAACAGTTACATGAACCTGGTTTTGGTTTACCAGTAGAGCCCATGGGAGACCGATGCCTTTAGAGCCAAGCCACTGACCCCTTCGATACTCATCCTGTGTATTAGGAAATTCTGTTCTCTGGCCAAGAGTCACTTCTTTTTCTTCTGCCTCTTAGGCCTTTCCACTTTAATGGTCTGCAGAAAAGACTGTCTCTCTAGCGGAAGTACTTTTTTGCAAAGGAAGAAAGTTTCAAAAATTTAAAATTAGCTTCCCTGACGTTCTGAGTGATAAGCTTTGGTCTCTCATCAGTTAAGTAACTTGCTTCTGTACCTGCTTCAGCTTCACTTCTGTAAGATTCAGATTTGGTCCTTAGCCAGATTATAATTTACATATCTCGGAAGTTTTGGACTGCCTTCAGAGAGTCACAACCGGGAATGTAAAATCTGAGAATGCCAAGGGACTGCCTCAAATATGCAGAGAAGAGCAACTTTTCTTTTTTATGCTGAGATTTTAAAAAGTACCAGAGACAAAATTTAATTCTATGATGAACAAATACTTAAGCAGCACCACTCGTTGCTTAAGATACAAAGAGTAAATATGACAGATGATCCATAATTTTCTCTGGTGAATTATCAGAAACCCCTGATGTCTTACAGAGTGGAAATTAAAATGAATGGCTACATTATTCTTCTGCAGTTCTCTGCAGAAAGACTGTATCTGTCAGAGTGCATCATCTTATTTGAAGAGTAGATGATAATGTATCCAAATGGAAAATTTCCTGTTGCGTGTGTTATTATACATTTCGTTATTTGATGTGGAAAGTCAGTACACTTGGAGGTGGTTCTTAGGCGCCACAACGCTGAGAAAGTGATCTTAGTTTGGATGTTATTTTGGGTATCATACAGTGATTTTTTTCTCTGCTAAAGAAACGACTTTGTAATATCAATACCATGAAGGATTTAAAATTCAGCTCATTGACCTTCCCTGAACAGCCTTCAAAATGTCGGGGCTTTGGGACTATCGATTTATGTCAGTGTGGTGAGAGCTGGAGCGCCAGGCTGCTGTTTTTGCAGGGCCTACTGGGTACTTCGGAGAAGGCAATGGCAAGCCACTCCAGTACTTTTGCCTAGAAAATCCCATGGACAGAGGAGCCTGGTGGGCTACAGTCCATGGGTCGCTACTAGTCGGACAAGACTGAGCGACTTCACTTTCGCTTTTCACTTTCACACATTGGAGAAGGAAATGGCAACCCACTCCAGTGTTCTTGCCTGGAGAGTCCCAGGGATGGCGGAGCCTGGTGGGCTGCCATCTATGGGGTCGCACAGAGTCGGACACGACTGAAGCGACTTAGAAGCAGCAGCAGCAACTGGGTACTTGGCTGTGTGTTGGATCCTTTGATGAGAAGTCTTGGCCTTTAGCTAGTCCTGGTCTTTAGCGGAGACCAAAGACAGGTATGCATGCTACACAATACAGTGTACACGGTTTAGGTGGGGTGAGTTGAGCTGTTAGAGGGGTACCTTGCAGACCAGGTTGGCATGGGGTCAGAGCAGGAAGGCTCTGCCTTACAGCAGGTCTAGTAAGCTAAGATCCGTTTGAGGATCAGAAGTTGACCACGTGAATAGGTGTGGGGATGAAAGCAAGGGGCGAAGTCAAAGGAGTGCAGGTTGGAGAACCTGAAGGCTGGGCATTTACTACCTCTGTTCACCTCTCTAAGGCTTGTAGCTTCTTCATTGCAAAGAGATGGGAAGGAATTCTTAGTCATGGCATTCTTGGGAAAAGTCGATTTGACGATACACTGGTGTACTACCTGTCAAGGGTAGGGATGCATGATAAGGAACTGAAATGAGCTAGGTGTGATTCTGTATTAGTCAGTTTAAGAGCCTATTAGTCTTTCCTCTCAGAACAAATAGGTTACTATTTGAAGCTTATTTCTAACCCAGACAGTGTCAGTTTTTTATTGCCCAGTATGTCATTCCTTTGCCAGGAGTTTAGGAAAGGTTTTGAAGCAGTTGATCACATTTTTAAAATGTCACCTGTAGTTTTCCCCTGTATTTTGCAGTCATGTATTTCCTGGTAAGGAAATATAAATTCGGAAGATCAGTAATTTGAACATTTAATTTGACCACTATCAACGAACATTTAATGACGTTGGTGTAGGGACACTGTATTAGTTAAAAAGGTATCAGAGAACCTGGGGAAATAGTTACACATTATGGTGTTCATTGTTTAGCATAGAGGAGTATTCTTAAATTGCTAAATGAACATCGGCAAGTCAAGTAAATAAAGATAGCTTGTGGGATATTTTTATTTTACTTACTATTCCATTTGACTAGAAATATGGACTGAATTATGCTGTTTATAGACTGGCCTCATAAGCAGTCTAAATTTCGAGTTGAAGGTAATTTGGTGGTAGGCAGACAATGTGCAAGTTGGAGAAATGGATCTTTTGCTTCCGATTTTCTCTGGGTTTTAAACAAGTCGTTTAGCTGTTGACGAGTTAAAACAAATTGTTGTCGTGTTTGTTGCAAGGCTGTGGGGCTTGAAGCCCTTTCCTTTCCCACTTTTGGCGCCAGCTCCCCGCTTCCCCGAGGCTGGACAGCCGGGGCTCTGGAGGCCGTGCGGCCGCCCGCCTGCTGGGGGCGGAGGCGTGCTCCGCGGGCACCCGGCAGCTCCCGGTTCTGCACCCGGTGCCCGAGGTGAGCGGCAGGCCTGTGTCCTCTTCCTCCCGGAGACACTCGTCAGACATGCGGGCGTTCTCAGAGTGTTTCACTTGTGTTCAGCGGTGCATTAGTGACAATAGAACATGAGAAGCAGTTTTGTGTTTTGTCTTTTACTGGGTATGAAGATCCTGTAATTTTCCATGCTGCTCTATTATTAGTGAAGAGAGAGAGAAGAATGGAGGGAGAAGATGGATTTTAAGACAGTTACATTCGGATAACTTGAAGGAATGTGCTTTCTCAGTGTAAATACCTTTTCTTGATGTTTTTCGGTTCTTTGAAAAACTAATGCAATAAAAGGTTGTAATCAGCTATTTGAGCCAACTGGTCATCCAGTGTGGTGAGTTTTACTGTCCATGTGTCTAGAAATTTCACATAAATGCATCTTGTGAAGAGGGAGATGTACTAGCCTGGCTCACCTGGTAAAGCTGAAATCTGGATTTGATTTGCATGTGTGGTATTTTTTAGGGACTTCAAAGTTTCTTACATGCAGTAAACTAGGTAGTGTATACCACGTCACAGGATCGAAATATTTTTCCCCTTGCTGCTGCCAGAAGCTATCTATTGCTTTTCAGCATTCTTACTTGTTGGGCATCATGTCAAGATGTTTAAGACAACCCCTTAAGTGAGCAGTTCCATTCTTAACCACTTTGACTGAAGTGCCGTGACCTTCACATATGTAGATTACCCATGTGCTCTGTGAATTGAAACTTGTTGCCTCAGGAAGAAAGGGTTTTTCTTTTTATTCCACTGGGAATTTGACAGCCATTCATCCCTGACCTGGGCAGAGGTAATGCAAGGAAACTGGATTCAAATGGAACGTGGACAGATAACATAACACAGGGAGGCAGGCAGGCTTACCTCCTTGTCAAGGATGAAACTGTCTGTGGTGTGGATAATGTGCTGATGTGAAGGATCTGAAAAGCAGTGCTTACACAGAGAGAGGGAAATAAACGTGGGAGTTTTGGAACAACGTCCTTTTAAAAAAGGAAATTGTCATTATGGGCATTTCTAATTAGTTTTGACTTGACCCTTTCTCTTCCAACCTAAATTTTTGAAGCCTTTTTTTGAATTTTTGTGTATTTCTTGATACTAGTCGAGAGTTAAGTAATTTTATTTTTGTAGGCAAGCATGGGCTTAAATATAGTTAATTTAGCTGAGTCTTTGAAAAGTAGAAGTCACTGGACTGTATCGCCTGTGTCTGGAGGAATCAGCATGAAGTTTGAAATGAATCAATAGTCATAGATGTAGCTTTAATCACTTGAGAGTCCTTCTTCAGTTTTATGATGAATGAAAGGAACGAACAGTGAATTTGAGGATTTTTATTAGACAAACCTAGATGTAAAGGATGTTTACCTTTGCTCTGTTAGTAAGAATACTTGACATTAAAGTCAGATTCAGTGTAAATAATAGTCACAACACTCGCTTGGGTTGATGTGATATTGAGAAGGAAAGCTCTTAGAAGAACTCTGCTGCTGCTGCCGCTAAGGCACTTCAGTCATGTCCGACTCTGTGTGACCCCATAGACGGAAGCCCACCAGGCTTCCCCGTCCCTGGGATTCTCCAGGCAAGAACACTGGAGTGGGTTGCCATTTCCTTCTCCAGTGTGTGAAAGGGAAAAGTGAAAGTGAAGTCGCTCAGTCGTGTCCGACCCTTAGCGGCCCCACAGACTGACTGCAGCAAGTTTCTTAGGAGAAGGAGGGGATGATGAGGGCAGTCTGAAATGTATGAGTGCTCTTGTGTCACTTTCAGAGCACAGCCTTTCCTGTGTACATTGGAGCCTGTGAAATGTTACGGGTCAGAGCATCTGTTATGGGCTCCGTGGGAGGCGTTGTTGATACCCAGCTCTCTCCATGGGGTGCAGAAGAGGACATCTGTGTGGGGAATACGCTTAATGGACACAGTAGACCAAGAGCGAAGGAAAATTCTCCTGTAACTTGAGGAAGTCTTGCTTCTTTTCCAAACGAGGACTAAACCAAAAAATTGGGAAAAGTTCCTGGTCATGATCATGCAGGATATGGGGCCTTTTTGTTAACATGTCAGACATCGGGAGGGATGGTCCATGGAGGATGGCAGGACTCGTGTCTGACCCGCATCTTGACGTGCAGTTGGGAAGATGGAGCATCACCTGCACCCACAGCGTCAGATCGATGCAAGGGTGGAGGTGAGGAGGAGCAGGGCAGTCATGTGACTGAGGTCAGCGTGGGCCCGCGCGAGTGGCCTTCCTGGGGAGTGGCCTGCTGGGCTCCCGCAAAGCAGGAGAAATGGCAAGGTGGTAGTGAGTCCGCAGCCAAATCTTGAGTGATTTCTCCTTTTTTAAAAAAACCACAATGGTGGCTTGTGTAAGACTGTATCATAGGGACATATGAAATCAGCCTCTCATTCCGGTCAGGCATAATTGACAAAACTCTTACAGACACTCTGCTTTCCACTCTCGGCCTCCCAAATGGACACATTCAGATTCAGAGAAAGATTTTTTAAGAGTTAAGTAATAGTGAGCTAATAAGATCACTGCTGTGTTTGAACACCTGCTCTGTGTGCCAGGCATGTTGCATAGAGTAATTGCTTTCCTCCCCAGTCTTCCTGTTTCATAGACAAGTAAACTGGTAGAATTAAGTTTCTTCATGGAGAGTGAAATGGCAGCCCACTCCAGTATTCTTGCCTGGAGAATTCATGGACAGAGGAGCCTGGCAGGCTACAGTCCATGGGGTCGCAAGAGTCGGACGTGACTTAGCGACTAAACCACCAGAGAAAGACTGCCCTCAATTTGACAGCAAGTGACAACTGTCCTTAAGATTTCTTTTTTTTACCCCCGATAGAAAAAGAAACCACTTGGAAAATGAAAATAATAAATTTTCTATTCAAATGTAAAAAAAAAAAAAAGTTTCTTCAATACCCAATTTTTGTCTGATGCTAGAGCCTACATTCTCTCAAGTGAAGGAGACGTTCTCAAACCTAGTTTTTGGTCAGATTTAGCCCAGGGAGGTGGACAAGGTCCCCAGGCCCCTCTCCTGGGATTCACAGGCCCTTAGTCTTGGAATGGCCTGTGCACCCACATTTCTGCCACCCACTGGTCATCAACAAGCTAGAGGTAAAGTTTAAATAAACAGACGGCATCACCATTAAGATGTGTAGAATTTCCTTCTTAGAATTGAGGAGCTTTTAGTGATTTTTGGCCCCAGAGTCATACCAGACAAAGGAGAGGAAGGAATCTGGTCCAAGGGCATGTGATGGCTATGGAATTTTTCTGATGGTGACACTGAACATTAATTTACACCCGCCTGTTGGGGGAAGCTCTGTCCCATGATCTGGGTCACTGCTTTAAGTTGAGTTATCGAGGGAGGCTGTGACCCGGTCTGTTGACATTTAAAGCGGAGCACAGCTGCTCTTCCGTCCGGGGTTGTTCACACGTGACTGTAACTGAAGGGTGGGGCGGGGAGGAGATGGACCCGTGTGTAGAGCAGTGTCTGCTAATATGCGCTCAGTGAATGGTTTTGGAGAAGAGAAGAGAGGAGTGTGCTGGACAGCATCTCAGGGTGCCTTGGCGTTAGGAGTCTAGAAATCTGTAAGTCCAAGAATGTTGAGGAGAGGACAGGTGACAAACGGAGACCAGGAGACGGGAGAAAAGGGACAGTAGAGGCAGCTGGAGGAGAGAATTCTAGAGTGAAACAGTCATTCAGACTGAACGGCATTATGTGCCCAGAGGGAACTCCTGAGGTGGTGACAGTTATAAGACAAACTCCCAAGTGAGCATATCTTAAATTCATCAGGGTGTTGATGTATAGTTAAAAGAATAAATATAAGGCAGAAAAATCCTCTAATTTTTTGGCGAGGTTGTATCATGACACAGACTCGTGATTATTTCTGTTCTTGCTCTTGCCACGGAGCCATTCTGGAGTTGGAGTCATTGATGCTGGGAAGCTGTAAAGAGCACTCCATCACTGGACCCAGTCAGGTCCTCATTTCGGTTTGTTACGTACTCGGTCGAGGAACTTCTAGGCTGGCCAGGATGTTGCGATGGGTCCTGAGACATTTTCAGTCTTTCTCTTGCTAGCTACGTCTAATGGTAAGGTACAGTACTGGGGAATTTTCATGTCACCACATATTCCTCTCTTTTAAGATCTGTCAATAAAGCCAAATCTCACAGCTTTGGGAAGAAATGAGTTTGGCTCAGACCTTCTTTTAGACAACTGATGTAAGTTGAATTTCACTTAACCAGTGGCTGCAGAGTTTTGAGAATTAGGAAAGATCACAATCCTGGCTGTGCCTGTCTGTTTCCTGGGTTTTCAGCTTGTGTTTTCCTTACCTCTCGCTTGTTCCCAAACCTGAGGCTGAGAATATTTCCAAATGACGTACCTTCACAATGCTGTTTTTAGCTTAGAATTAAATGAAGGGTTTCCTGTCTCTTGTTTCCTATTTTCTAATGATATTTTGTTTTATCATTTATAGTAATATATCACTACTACGGTTCATGGATTTATAGTTTTTGAAGTTAATGCTGACTGTCCCTAACCCATCTCAAGCAAATGAATTAACAGCCTATTTGTAGGAACCCACAGAAAGGAAAAACTAAAACAGAAAAGACCAAAACAAAACCCGTAACCTGATTTTTTAGCCTTGTTGCCATATGTCACAGGTGCATCCTTTTCTCTAAGACTGGACCTTTAATTTTGTTTGGTTCTTCACGCTTCTCAGGGGGAGGGCGCATCTACATGTTCATCTTGCTCATTACGACGTGAGGTATCTTTTGCCCAGAAAGCGGACACCTGTCTGTGCTCATCCTTTTCAGAGAATTTCTGTAGGAATGTATGGTTCGTCTAGTTCTGGGATTTTCACATGCAGTCGTAACATTCCATAACAGCTGAGACCATTACCGCCTTGTTTTCAGGCACAGACGATAGTTCCTGGGTTCCCCGAAGTAACTTTCCTTCGGCCACGGTAAAAGGACAGAGCGGAGAAGCGAGTCATGCAGCATGGGGAGCCGTGTGAAGTGAGCACCCGTTGAGGCCGACAGGTGAGCTGCCATGCGTTCTGCCAGGACACAGGGAGGAGGCCGGCGGTGCTGGCTGGTCCCTTGAACCTTCTCAGGGACTCAGGGAGAAGCAGGTCAAACCTTACAGGCCTTGGTGTCTCTGAGAGCTTCGGACCCTAATCTGTAGGAGAGGCAGTGAGTCTGTGCGGTGGGGACATTGCGAGGGATACTCTCCAAACCCCGAAGACCCCGCGGAAAGAGTGGGCATCCAGGGCTGGAGCAGGCAGAAGCCTTGACACGAGTGGCACTACTGTGCTGCTTTAGATGCTCGCTCGACTCATCAGCAGATTGTCATCATGGTTCAGTCGCTCAGTCGTGTGCGACTCTTTGCGGCCCCATGGACTGCAGCACGCCAGGCCTCCCTGTCCATCACCAACTCCCGGAGGTTGCTCAGACTCCTGTCCCTCGAATTGGTGATGCCATCCAGCCATCACATCCTCTGTCGTCCCCTCTCCTCCTGCCCTCGGCGTTTCCCAGCATCAGGGTCTTCTCCAGATCCTGATACCCGTTGTGCACCTGCATGTGCTGTGTGACAGATGAGTTAGGTGCTCGGGGTAAGCAGTGAATAAGGCCGAAGCCCTGCTTCCGCAGGGTCTGTCTTCCAGGGAAATGTAACCCCAGAGATAGCAGGACCTTACTCACCTACAGCGGGGTGGTAACTCTTTAGGGTGAAGAGCAGCCCAGGGGAGGGCAAAAGAATCGAGCATTTTTGTGGTAATGAGGCCCCGTAAGAATATCTGTATATCAGTTTGTAAAGGAGCCATCGTGACTACCTCTATAGTCTCTTACAAATGCTCGGTATGCACCCTTGTGTCCCAGGACAGTGATCACACAGCGTCACCGTCTGTGGATGAAGTGGCCAAGGGCAGACCCAGTGCTGTCTTCATTTCCTCCAAGCTGGGAGGAAGAGGCGGTGCGAACCCAGCGTTCTGGATCTGACTCCACAGGGAAAAATCACATGGTCTGGTAACTTTTTGAAGGTGTTCAGTTGCTTTTGAATCATCCTGTATATTTAGTAACAGGCTGTGGTTTTGGACATGCTGGGTTTGCGATGTGTTCCAAACAGCTAAATGGAGATGGTTGTAGCAGAGAGAAAACAGGGATCTGGAGTAGAGGAGGGTGACAGGGCCCGGAATGTAAGCGCAGGTTCTCAGCGAGGGGTGTCGGCGGAGAGTGGGGTTCGTGAGTGCTGTCGGGAGCACGGGTGTGAGGAGAGGGTGGCTGAGGGACTCTGGGGGAGCATTAGTGTTGAGGCGTGAGAGGGAGGCAACCCCAGAGCGGTGCAGGGAGATGGAAGCGGTGGAGCAGGCTCCTCAGAGGCCACGGAGGACAGAGGCTGCCCGGAGACAGGCGGGCACAGCTGTGGCGAGCCTTGCGGGACGGGTGGGGAAGAAAGGGAGCTGGCATCCAGGTCATTTTTTTGTTGGTGACCTGTGGGAGAGCAGGCGGGAGGCCGAGGAGCAAATAGGAAAGGGGAAGGAGGCTTTGGGATGGTTGGAGGAGCAGTGGGGCTATTGTGTTTGTTTAAAAAAACCAACCAACCCCCCAGAATCTAACTTGAAAGCAGGGTAGAAAAGTCACGCTGCTGTGCTGCCGTCTTTGTGCCCAGGGCAGTGCTGGTTGCTCCTCCCTAATGTCCCTTGCTCTTCTCCTCCTCCCAGTACACTGGGCACAGCTCTGCCGGGCATAGGAGGGCTCACCCGCTTCCTCCGGCCCCATTGGCGGGACTCGGTGTTTGCCTTTTGAGGGCTGCACATTGTTGGGTGAGATCTTAATCCTTGAGAGCTCCTGAGACCCTTGGTAAGCTGGCTTGTGAACACAAGGCAGTAAGTCAGCTGGTCTGATGGAGGTGTCTTTAATGAGTGGAGAGACTTAAAACGCAGATGGTTTCATCGGGGAAACCAGCTCTGGCTTCAGCGATAATCTTAGGCAAAGGCAGTGGTCAGTAGGAGTGTCAGCTGTTAAACGTTTTCTTGTTATTCCCTCTGAAATCTTAGCATTTGAGATCTGGCATTCAGGATTGGCCACTAAAAATTGTGGAACTGTTTGCTCTGTGTGTATAAGTTTATCTCTGATATGAAATTGTTAATGAAAGACAGGTGTGTACCCTCTGCCATATACTTAGAGCGACACCATTCTTTAAATTATAGCTCGCATACCCATCCCCTCTTCACTATTACAGATTATAGGTCTGAGTCCCTCCTGAGGTAAAAACCTCAAAGGGAACCTCATTTGCTTTTCTGTTTTACTGAAATATTAGGTATTGAATAATTAGTAATATATTATATACTTTGTTGAACAGTTACGAGATGTCAAGCACTGTGCTAAGAACCATATGTGAATTATCTATGAATTCAGTACTATTGTGTCGTACCCATTTTACAGATGAGTAAACAAAGGCATAGTCTAGAAATGGGACAGTCACAGCATGAACCCAGGCATCTGTCCCTTCTGCCTTCTCAGATCCTGTGCTGTCTGTATTTACACTCAGCAGTTATTAGCATGAGTAGATTTGAGTGCGTGGCCTCAATTTATATTGTGGAAGCTGTCATTATAGTTGCTTTTTTTTTTTCTTGCTTATTGCAATCACATCATTTGATATTCTATGAGGATATTGAACAGTTGATGAAGAAAGATAGCTCCTTTCCACAGATCGGGTATCATTTGGTTAGAGAGAGAGAGAAAATAGAATCTTCCAAGAAGTCACACAGTGAGTAGGTGACACGGGAGATCTCGTGTTCTTCTTGGTGTCCTCAACTGGGACTCCCCCTTTCCCTGTGGCACACATGTCTCCCCGTTAGGAAGCAGATTTGAACTAACGTGTATTTCTCTTTTGATGAGACTGTGAAGGGGATCTTTGTTGTTGTTCAGTCGCTCAGTCACATCTGACTCTGCGACCCCATGGACTGAAGCACGCCAGGCTTCCCTGTCCATCACCAACTCCCAGAGCTTGCTCAAATTTATGTCCATCGAGTTGGTGAGGCCATCCAGCCATCTCATCCTCTGTTGTCCCCTTCTCCTCCTGCCCTCAATCTTTCCCAGCATCAGGGTCTTGTCTAATGAATCATCTCTTTGCATCAGGTAGCCAAAATATTGGAGTTTCAGCTTCAGCATCGGTCCTTCCAACGAACGCTCAGGACTGATCTCCTTTAGGATGGACTGGGTGGATCTCCTTGCAGTCCAAGGGACTGTCAAGAATCTTCTCCAACACCACAGTTCAAAAGCATCGATTCTTTTGGTGCTTAACCTTCGTTATGGTCTAACTCTCACATCCATACATGACTACTGGAAAAAGGATAGCTTTGACTAGGTGGATCTTTATACTTGGTTGAGTTTTCTTTACCATTCCCCTTTCCAAAAGAGAAAACTCAGCATCAGGGTACATAGCATGACTGAAGCATCTTTTTTCCAGCTGACAGCCTTTTTATCATTAAAAATACTCTCTAGAACTGCTCTGTCCCATTTGGTAGCCAGCAGCCATATGTGGCTATTCACATTAAAATTAAATAAAATAAAAAATTCAGTTCTGCAGTTGGACCAGTGACAGTTTAAATGCTTAAAAGCACAAATACAGCATAGACTCGAACTTTGCCATTGTTGCAGAAAGTTTTATTGGACAGTGCTGCTCCAGAAACTCTGGTGGCCTCATAGTTTTTCAAACAATTTAAACACATGATCGTGTGCACTGCAGTTAGTAAGTACAAAACGTAAGCCTCTTGAATTTTTGGATGACTGTAAATAGGATCCTGAATAATCATTTTCAAAACTGTCTTCGTTATCAGCAGTACAGATATATTGTGATGATCCCCAATTAAAAAAATAAAAGAATCCAGTGGAACAATACAAGAAAGAATTTGTTTTGGAGTGTTCTGCCCAGGCTTCTGCCAAGTTGCCTGAGGAAGAGAGGACGGGGAGGGCTTCTGTGTCGGCCACTGTGTTTCACGGGAAAGGTGTTGTTGCTGTTTGGACCCGAGCACGTGGGGGGATTTTTAAAAAACCTTTTGATTTTATGTTGGAGTATAGCCGATTAACAGTGTGATAGTTTCAGGAAGACAGCATCAGGGACTCAGCCATACATATACATGTCTCCATTCTCTCTGTGAGGGGCATTTTGATTTGATTTTGTTCTATATCCTCTGCAAATAAATGTAAGACTGGTTAGTATTTTTTTTGTCTTCTGCAGCGTTTGAAGGGAAGTACTTGATTTCTGTCCGAGTCACAGCTTTGAACTTTAACCAGTGTCCGGGTAGTTGAAATAGGTTGTGCGTTTTGCTGCGGAAAACAATCGAATTGCTTTCTCAAGGTTGACTGAAATGTTTTAACTCTTCATGGTAAATGAGGCGTGAAGCAAATTGTCAAAAGGATGGAGACAGAATTATCTCAGTACTGCATGTTTAACTGGCTGCTGATGCTCCACCGAAGGTGTGAGCTGGGCAGATAAATGTGTCAGTGGCACCTTTCTCCTTTTCTCCTACCTGATTTCTTGCAGCTTGTCTTCACTCGAGGACCTCAGTCTGTGTCAGAAAAGTCACGGCCCTTCTGAGAGTGTTAGATTATAGTGTTGCTAGGAGGAGTCATTAAGAAGTCCTATAGGCTATGGATTAGAAGGAATAAACTTGCTGTTTGCAAACATTTTGCTTCACATTGTCATGAGATGAAGCAAAAATAAATTTTTTTGTGTCTCTGAAAGCTTGATGATGAGTGAAGTCTGTCAGTGGTTCTCGATGTCTAGGTACTCTATTCATTTGCTGTGCATTATTGTACTCAGAATACTACCCTTTTTAGGATTGAGGATTTAGTTTGAATAATAATACTTGAACTGAAAGATAGTGAAGTGTTTAAATCATGGACCTCTTTTAGAATATCAAATGTTAATTTAAGGAATGGCTGAAGGTTTAGTTTAATAGGGGGCATTTCATATTTTCGGCTACTCCTCCTTCACTTTTCATTTTGAAGCTCCTTTTTAAGTTCTTAGGATTCATTAAGAGAGAGCAAATAGAAGGTTACAGCTCTCCTAGCCTCCTGGGGCTTTTAATTTCCAACATGGAGCTTAGCATGGCTAAAATAGATATTTCACACTAAGTGTGAAGGGAGAAGTATTAATATAGAGAAGGATTATGCATTGGTTTTGTTTTTTTGTGGCTAAGTATAAGTTATTTTTATATTTTAAGTATTTCTAGCATCTTATATGCAAAGGGGTATATGAGTATATGTGTACATATACATTGTTGTCTTATGTGTATTTGTGTATGTGTGTACGTATTTAATGTAACTTCAAGTATAAACAGTAGTGAAGAGTATAAACCTGTCCCACTGATACAGCTGTTAGTGCTTTGCATCTTTCCCTCTGCTTGCTACTTCTGATGGGTGTATGTGTGTGACCACTGTTTTCATCCTCTTTCTACTTACTGCTGTAGTGATGCATGCATGTAAAGGGTGTTATAAATTGGTTATACAGCATCCCCGCACCCACGTTTCCTTTTTATCAGACCGACTTCAGTATGCAGACATGATGAAGTTATTTCGGCATGTGATTTTGTATATTTATGGAAAAGTCTTTCAATGAAAGATGCAAGAGCCAGCACTTTTATTTATGGAATGCAACCCACATTTATAAGTGTATGTAATAGAAATGCATGTATATTTCCTGTGAGTTTTCACATATAAAGAAGTAACAGGTCTTCAAAGATGGTAGCGGATGCTGCTTGCCTTTTTAAGAGGGAACCCAAATATTTTCCTTTCCCTTCCCTTTGATGACTCTCATCTTTCTTTGAGCTCACTAGCTGTCTGTCTGCTGTCATCTTCATCCCTCTGTGTGCATATCTGTCTCGTATAGACTTATGCTTGCTTTTGTTTTTGCATTTATTTACGACCCACCTGCCTCCCACATCAAGGGGATTTTTCGGTTGCTTTCACAGCCTGCTCTTTCGTGTTTTCATTTTGTCTTTTCCTTTTTTTTTCCTTTTCCTTTTCTTGATCCAGTTCTTCCTGTCCCTCCTAAGCTGCTCACATTCTAAGCTTCAAATTCCATATCCTGTCCTGAGTGGACATTCATGTAAAGTTTTTCCTATGTCTGTTGTTACTTTTTGCTGATGTGTATTAAAGACCTGAAGGCAAATGTAGCATAAACGCTTGCCTTTCTCCTGTTTCTTGCTGGGCAGTAGGTTTAGCAGGGGAGGGAATGCATAGAATACTCTAGCATGTAAGGCATTCAGCTTGAGCTCTGCCACTTATTATGTGTAAAGAGGTGATCAAGTGCTGGGTTGTTTTGAGGATTAAATGAGGTAGTCCTCATAAAGCATACAGAAAGTGTTTTTAAGTGCTGACTGCTACCTATTACCATTGCCATTATGGAGGAGGCAGCTCTACACATGATGCAGGACTGAGTGTTGGTTTGACTGAATACTCTGCTCCCAGGGCTCGTACGAAAACTTTTTTTTTTTTTTCCTATTCAGTGGCTACCTTTGCATAGAAAAAAAAATTTTTTTTCTATCCAAAGCCCACCTTTGGTTTTATTTTTTTTCTTTTCCATACCTGGATGGAAGAAAAAAGTAGGAAAGAGTTCCGTACATTTGCTGTTTTGAAACCTTGTGATGCGATTGTTTTCCGGCTAGAAAGCTCGTTCCTAATTGATGTAATGGCTGTTTTGCCTCTATCACAGTCACTGAATTAGGCTCAGTGCTGCACCTTAGAATCTTAACCGTACCCCTCTGTGCCCTTATTAGTAAAATGGGGCTCATGTGAAGTGCCGTGAGGTCTTCCTTAAAGGATAAACTCGTGTACTACACCGTATCTAAATAAACCTCTAAAGCGTTGAAGAAATAGATTATGGCCTTCAGAAAGTGCTTTTAGTTTCTGAAGTTGCTGTGCCTTGGTATGCGCTCAGCTGAAGACCAGGTTCTGTCTGAGGCTTTCCTAATGTCACTAGAGCTGGCTTAGAGATGTTCCTCCCTCCGTGCGTCCTTTCCTCTAGAAACACATTTCACAGAGAAATAGATTTCCTGAAGCTTTTCTGCATCACATTTTCAACCAGAGTTTAAGTGTGGGTTGCTTGATATTGCTTAGTAAGAATAACTTTGCAGATCACTTAATTTCCAAAGTGTTTTCATGACCTAGTTCTCACAGTCATCTTGTGAGGCTTGGTTAATGTCCCCGTGTTATACATGCGGAAGCTGGAGCATGGTGACTGGGTGAAGGACACAACTTGGATCTCAGCTAGACTTTGTGCCCCAGACCTGAGCTTGGGCTCTGCACTCCATCTTTGTGGTGTGGATGGTATCTGTTCGCGTGACTGTCACACTCAGCATTTAGATCCGGGCTGGACAGACTTTTCCAAGTAAGGGCCAGGTAGTAACATTTTCCGATTTTCTGGGTGTGGTCTTTGACTTCCTGCTGGTGGCCCTCTAAAATAGTCACAGACAGTCTGTGAATGAAGGCCGAAGTTGTGTGTCCATAACAGTACGGACACAGCCATTTGAATTTCATGTGATTTTACATGTTGTAAAATATACTTCTTTGGATTTTTTTCCCCCAACTGTTAAAAATGTAAAATGCATTCTTAGCACACTGGTCCTGCAGAAACAGGTGGTGGACCAGACTTGGCCCGTGGGCTGTAGCTTGCCAACCTCGGGTTTGGCTCATGATGTAGACAGGACACACTTTTCCATTTCAGGGTCCATCCAGATCTTTCACCACCCCTCCCCACCCTGTTAGCCACCTTTATTTACACAGCTCTCTATTCTCTGGGATTTGGGCTCCAGTAACTTTACTTTGAGAGTGAAAAGGTTGGCTTGAAGCTCAACATTGGGAAAACAAAGATCATGGCATCTGGTCCCATCACTTCATGGGAAATAGATGGAAAAACAGTGGAAACAGTGTCAGAGTTAATTTTTTTGGGCTCCAAAATCACTGCAGATGCTGATTGCAGCCATGAAATTAAAAGACGCTTACTCCTTGGAAAGAAAGTTATGACCAACCTTGATAAAATATTAAAAAGCAGAGACATTAGTTTGCCAACCAAGGTCCGTCTAGTCAAGGCTATGGTTTTTCCCGTGGTCATGTATGGATGTGAGAGTTGGACTGTGAAGAAAGCTGATCACCGAAGAATTGATGCTTTTGAACTGTGGTGTTGGAGAAGACTCCTGAGAGTCCCTTGTACCGCAAGGAGATCCAACCAGTCCATTCTAAGGGAGATCGATCCTGGGTGTTCATTGGAAGGACTGATGCTAAAGCTGAAACTGCAGTACTTTGGCCACCTCATGCGACGAGTTGACTCACTGGAAAAGACTCTGATGCTGGGAAAGGTTGGGGGCGGGAGGAGAAGGGGACGACAGAGAATGAGATGGCTGGATGGCATCACCGACTCTGTGGACATGAGTTTGAGTGAACTCCGGGAGTTGGTGATGAACAGGGAGGCCTGGCGTGCTGTGATTCATGGGTTCGCGGAGAGTCGGACACGACTGAGCGACTGAACTGAACTGAACTGAACTTCTTGCCTGGAGAATCCCAGGGACGGTGGAGCCTGGTGGGCTGCCGTCTATGGGGTCGCACAGAGTCAGACATGACTGAAGTGACTTAGCAGCAGCAGCAATGCTTAGCTGGCATGGGCTGTACGATTTTAAGTCCTTCAGATGAACCTGAGGTCCAGAGGGAGTGAAGTGATCACCCAGGCTTGGAAATCCCATTAGCAATAGAGCCTGCACTTATTAAACTAGGGTTCTTGATTCTCCGTACGATGATTTGTTTGTTTTTTACTGACTGTGATTTAACTGTGTTTCTTCATGTTCTAGGTGCTCTGTCAATCCCTTAGTTTCTCCTGCAATGTTTTGAGTTTTATTTGGAAGATTTTTTTTTAATTACTCAAGTGTAGTACATGAAGACACTCTTCTGTAAAAGATTCAGATACTGGCAACATGCACATTGGATGTTTAAATTTCTTTGTGCTGCTTCCACTTCTCAAAAGTATGCAGTCTTAAGTGTGTTTTTTTTTTAATCTAGTTTTTTCTTTAAAAATATTGCATATGTACATACGCAGTTATATGAACATAAACATCTAGGTATCAAGCATACTGTACATATTTTGGGGGCTGGCCTTTTGCCCCATTGAAGCCTCTTTCAGACACATCATAGTGGTTTTACTGTTTTCCTCCGGGTAATTTTGTGTGTATGATGTGTGTAGAGGTTCTCTTTTTATTGTTTAAACAGCCACCAGGAAAAACAAAACCAAATACTATCATTTCTACCATGGGCCACTGAGCCATTTTTGAATGTCAGCTGATGCAGTTGGTAAAGAGGATTTGCCTGGAAGGACGCCGAAGGGTCTTCAGGCACCAGCTCAGGTCCGCTTTCCTTTCTTTCCTGACACCCTCCCCTGCGCCTCACTGTATGCTCCATGACAGAATCTCTTACAGGGAGTGTCTTATACAGACGCAGCCTTTTCATTGCTGTCCTTCCCCTGATGCTTTAACCCTGCTGTAGTCCAAAGCTGAAGCGAAGGGAGACCTTTCAAAATAATTGAATTCAGTAATTGAAATTTCCAAAGTAATTGAGAGGAGATGAGAGCATTTCCTATTTGGAAGGCATCTGCTCAGTTTTTTTTTGTTTGTTTTTTTCCCTTAAGTTATTTTCCTTGTATCTAGTTAACTTCAGAAACAAGAGCAAGGAGAACATGGTGGAGTGGGTACCACGATTGGAATACCTCTAAGTTCTCATTCCTTTTCGGGTACATGCTAAATAGATAGTCCAGTCAGATGGAGGCCATAACTTTGGAGGCCATAACTTTGTAATTAAAATCTCTAGGGAAAAAAGTGAACCGCCTTTGTGTTCTTGGCACGCTCTCACATGGTGTTCTTGTGAGTGTGGGCTCTGGCCAAAACTAACTGTGACCCGGAGCAGCCCCGGTGGCTGAAGTATTTGTAATTCTCTGTCGACCCCACACAGCAGGTTGCCACGGAGTCATACCTTTTCCCCTTTCAGTCTTTCATACTTGATTTTTTTTCAGTTTAGCTGAAATTTAAAATTTCAAGTACATTCGATCTCCACAGTTAATGAAAATTGAAAATAAAAAACATCTGTTGCTTGTTAATAAGGGTTTTATTCATTAGTGGCACAGATTATTTGTTGATCTGGTTTTAAAATATAAATGAATATCCTCTTGATTTTACTTGATGAAAAAGAAAAGAAAAAATAAACATTTAGGGTTAACTGTTTAAATGTTTAACTGTTTTTAATAAACAGTTAAAATCTCTCTTTTAAAAAAGTGTGAAGGATTTTTATTTCATTGAACTGTGGAGAGAATATTTTAAAGTTTGTACATAGAAATTTGTTTTGTGTGACTCTCATTAATCAAAGTCACATGGCTGAGCAGATCTCGGAACGATTACTTGTAGGAGATTTTTATTCGTTGTCTATCATTTACTCAGTTGATTTGCTGTTATTCTTTTAAAACACCAGTAGCGTAATGTAAGAAAGCATTGGCCATCTTATCTTGGGGCTCCTGTATGTTGCCTGTTCTGTGCACCAGGCTGGTGCATAAAGGCTCATGTGTTGTAGCTCTGGATTGCTGAATAGCGTCATGTCGTGAAGCACCTCCTGACTGTGGAGAAACGGCACAGGACCCACAACGGGTCTTCCGGTCTTTGCTTCATAGGCTTGCTGAAAGATGCGATCGTTCTGTATACAAGAAATTATAATGGGGTATTAACATTTTTTTAACCCAGAAACCTGTGTATACATTCAGCTGCCTTTCTTTTTAAAGAGAAGTTTTACAGTTGTAAAGTTTAGCCCTCTTTTAATTTTGAAATCTAGATTAAACATAATCCCCGGAGTGCTCTTTCACTGTTGCAGCATAATCTTTTCATGTAATACCTGATTTAGTTGGAAACAAATTAGTAACTATGCATGCCTAAAGGAAGCAATTTGATAAACAGGATTTCAGAGAAACCTCATCAGAATTGTAAAATGATACTAGCAAATCAGTTGCGTTATACAGAACAACTAGGTTAGATGTAGCTTTTAGATGAGTGTGGGCAAATCCGAGGCTTCTGTACCACCACTGTCAAGAGCATTTAAAAATTTGCCTTTTTTACTTAAAAGAGGAGAAAGAAGGAGAACTCCCTTTTCCCGTAAATTTATTGGTTCATTCAGAAATGGTTCGGAAATAACCATGTCCAGTCACTTGGTCTGAGGCCAACCAGACAGTAAATCTGGCTACAGCTGTGACATGGTCTCTCAAATTAGCTTCAGCCCGCTGGACAAGGCTTGTTCTTGGGAGATGGGCAGGATGTGTTACGTGGTAAGGTAACAGGAAAAAGGTAAAAAGATACAGCCCTAAATGTGAGGATTTAAGCAGCCAACTGGGAAACCTCTGTGGCTGAAAGCCAAGGAACAGGATTTAGAAATGAGGTAAAGACTGGCAGGTGACACAGGTTCTAACCTTTGGGTACCCTTCATATGAGGTATAGGCGGTGAGAAGTAAGCAGCTCCCATGTTAAAATCACTTAGATCCATTATCAGTGCATACGTATGTACTCTTAATGGTTGCCATTAGCTTTAACTATTTATTTTTAATTCACAGTTTTGTTCACATTTTCTTACACTAGTATCACTGCTTAGTACTTCTGTTTTTTGAGTTAGACTTTACATTGACCTTTGAAGCATATTATAATCGACTTATTCAATTTACAGGTATACATTGTGTTGGGTTCTGGGGTATAACAATTTAATACCTGCTTGGCAAATTATTCTGTTTTGTAGAGGAGGAAATTGAAGCCTAGAGAAATTGAGTGACTTGCCTCATCTCAGGTCCGTTAGATAGTGATGGAGAATTCGATTCCTGCTCCAGCTGTATCTCCATTACAGGGTGAGGGGGGTTTCCTTTTATCTTTGTAAACTATCTTGCTGTTAACCTGGCCTCTGCTGTTGAGGACCCAAGTAAACAGAAAATTGCAACGAAAACTTCTGAAGACTACAATAGAGGTTTCCTCAAAGTTCTCTTAGGTCACAGAAGACACAGTTTCTATTCTGTCTGATGATTTCAAGACAAACTTGATGGGGAACGTGATCTTTGAGTCCAGGTTTGAAGGATGAGGAGGAGTTTGCCGGGAAATGGGAAGTGTGAAGAGCCCCCAGTAACTTCTGGGACTGAGTGCTTTAGGGCTTCCTGTCAGTGAAAATGCAGAGCACCTACACCAGAGCAGTGGCCAGTTCTGCCTGGGAGGAGCTTAGGAGCAGTGGTCTGCTTGCACGTGGAAGTGATGGCGAGTCATGTGGAGAGCATTCTTGTCACTAAGTTGTGGATTAGCTTTCTTTTGCTACATAACAAATGGAATGTCTTAAAACAGTGCACATTTATCATCTCAGAGTTTCTGTGGTAGGGAGTCCAGGCACGCCTCCCTGGTCCTCTGTTCAGGGTGTCGGAGGTTATAGTTTAGCAAGCAGCTGGGCTGCATTCTCATCTGGAGGCTTGATTGGGGAAGGCGCCCTCGGACTGCTGGCAGAGCGTCTGTCCTTGTGGCTGTGGAATTCATAACAGCTTGCTTCTCAGAGAGGGTTTGTGCTGCTGGGGGTCTCTCACTTCTGGGGAGGCCTGGACCTTCTTTTAAAGGGCCCATGTGATCATGTCAGGCCCATGAGGATATTCTCGGTTTTGATGAACTGAAAGTCAGCTATATTAGGGAATTTTAGTTACCTCTGCAAAATCCCTTCGCCTTTGTGATGATCTCTAGGTTAGATGCAGGTCACAGGTGTTGCCCATACTGCAGAGGAGGGCATAGCACAGGGCTGTGGACCCTGGGGGTGGGGGGGCAGGAATCCCGTGGAGCCCTCTCAGAATTCAGGTTGTGTGCTGAAGGTCAGTAAAAGTAGCAGTGTTGTGTCTTAGTCTTCTGTAATAGACTAGTGTAGAGTGGTTTAAGCAACAGAAATTTATTTCTCATGGTTCTGTAGTTCTGACGTCTAAGATCATGGTGCCAGCGAGATAGGTCCCATTCTGAGGCCTGGACTCTTGGCTTGCACACCTTGCCGTGTGCTCTCACGGTCTCTTGTGTGTGCCTGGGGAGAGAGAGAATGTCTCGGCTTTCATCTTGTTACAAGAATGCCAGGTCTATCAGATTGGGACCTTCCCTTGTGAGTTCATTTTAACCGTTGCTCCCTGTTTATGGACCCCGTCTCCAAACACAGTTACACTTGAGGTTAGAGCTTTAACATAATTCGGGGACAGATTTCAGGTTAGAAGAGTTTTCTTTTCACAGTTTTTTCGTATCAGGGAGCATTAATTGGAGTAGCTTGGAGGGGAAATCAGATGGCTGGTAGAAACTCCTTCCCTGGAGGACTCCAGTCAGACCTGGGAGATCCTGACTCCATCATTCATATTGCAGGATGATCTTGGGCAAGCTGCCTAATCTGGGAGATGGCTTCCTTCACCCAAACCCTGGTTTGTAGTATTGACTGCTTCACAAGGTTTTTTGTTAGATTGGTCCTGTTGATTGTAAAGCACATTGCACAGTGCTCAGCTCACAGGAGGCGCTCATTAAGTAGTAGCTGTTATTATCATATTTGTGCCTTGATCTTTCTGTATATCTTTTTCATCTTTTATTATCCGTGTTAAATGATAAATTTCCCATGAATCTTTCCATTTCTTGCAGCTGGAATTACTTACTACCTTCACCTGAACTTTCATAGGCCTTTATTTTCCCCTGTCCTGTGGTATTTACAAGTGTATTTCTACTTTGCATTGTTTACATATATCTCTTATCTCCTCTGTTATGATGTATGTTTCGTAAAGTCAAAGACCATCTTACACATCTACTTATCTTTTATGGCAACTTACACATTAATGTCTGTTCAGTTTAAATAAACTTGAATGAATGGATATGGTCTCTAACTTGTTGCCTCTTTTATCTAAATCCTTGTGAACCTTTTATAATTCACGCCTCTTTTGGTAAACATAAATTTTGTCAAACCTCTTCCAGCATTCAGATACATCCTATCAAGAGACCAGCTCCCTATTCCCCAATTCCTTTGAAAAGATAGCTAAATTTTTTCCTGCACATCCTCAACAATTAAGATTCTTTTTTAAAATCAAACTCTTGTTTTTACATAATATGTTACATATATACTTCCCTTTTTCCAAATGGAAAATTCTAATCCTGAATATGCATTTTCAACTGCATCCTCCTGCCAGTTTAATTCCTGTTTATATAACATTTATCCATTTTATCTTCTGCGTTCCTGCTCTGAACCATTTCTGACATACTGTAGAGCCCTGTCCTAGGTAGTAGTGAGGCTGGCATGAAATGTTTAGGTGAAGTCTCCACCCTCTTTGCACAGGCTTGAGCGAATTTGGTTTTCCCCCTTTTCAGTTCTTGTGTAATGAATGGTATTGAATCGATAAGGGCTTGACTATGGGAACCCTGTTTTCCAAAACAGTTACATTGTGTGCAGCTTAAGGAGTGATCCTAGGCATCCCTTCTGCTCTCAAAATGCCTTTCCAGAGTTGAAGCACTTTTTGTAGACATTGCGTCATCAAAATGGAGGGCACCCTTGTGAGTCAAGTGAAAACTGAAAACTCTTCTTACTCTGCTGCTGCTGCTAAGTCACTTCAGTCGTATCCGACTCTGTGTGACCCCATAGACGGAAGCCCACCAGGCTCCCCCCTCCCTGGGATTCTCCAGGCAAGAACACTGGAGTGGGTTGCTATTTCCTTCTCCAATGTGTGAAAGTGAAAAGTGAAAGTGAAGTCGCTCAGTCGTGTCTGACCCTTAGCGACCCCACGGACTGCAGCCCACCAGGCTCCTCCATCCATGGGATTTTCTAGGCAACAGTACTGGAGTGGCTTGCCATTGCCTCCTCCGTCTTACTCTGCAGGGGAGTGAATGTGACCCGGAGGTCATGAAGGGGCCTGCCCTTCCAAGGCCCCGCCCCCTCCCCCCCATGCTGTGCTGGAAAGACTTTGCCTCAAGTTCTCCAGCCGTGAACTTGTGCTCTTAGCAGGCTATAGTGGGTGCAGTGTGCCAATTAGCTCTCTTTACCAAGCCAGCAAACAAAACACGTTGGGTCACAAGATGATAGAGCAAATTTATGAGGTGATCTTCCTTTTAAAAGGAAATCTGTGGCTGTACAGAGGAATCAAAATTCACTGTACTGAAAGGAAAGTAAATTACCTCTGGTCTCCTGAGGAGGCCTCTTTTAAATTCAGAGTGACCCATTTAAAAGAGGACTTGGTTGGAATTGGATTGTGTTGAATGGGGATTGTTTTAAATGAGTCCCCATCTAAACCAGAGAAATAATTTTCTGCCTTTGAAAACAACTTGGTGTTGTGGCTTGCTTGCTCTTTCTTACGGAATGTGGAGAATGTGGGAGATGTACCCGTGATCTGGGAGGGTGCAGGATGTAGGGTACGTTCTTTCTGAAAAGGAATATTAATGGTAAAGAAAAACAGAACCTTTGGCAGGTCTCATGCTCACAGGGGTCCATTTGAAAATGCGATGACAAAGGTAACCTGGTCTCACTTTTAATGATAATAGCTTAAAAATTCCCTCTTTTCTCCCTTGTTCTATAGTCTTCTTATCTTTTTACAGGGAAAGTACTTTTCAGCGTAATTTTTGTTAATTTCTGACAGATTTCTAGGTGAAGATTCATCAATTACTAGTAGACTACTAAATATTAAAGAGTGAGCAAATAAAGAAAATCTAAAAGGTGTGTATCTAACAATACTAGATTCTGTTTTCAAAAGACCGGATGAACATATGGTAATGTGTGTTTTTGCATATGCTTAAAATAGATATATTTTGGTATTAGTCATAAACTCCTAAAATTTCTGGTCATGCCTTTTTTATTCGAAAAGTGAGAAAGGCAGAGTCTGGGAAATTGAGATGGTTCGCAGTGGACAAGTAGTCTACCAGACTAATTTAGGGCTGCTCTTTATCAAGATATAAATATTTTATAACATAGATTAAGATTTAACTCTAGTGAGGAATCTGTACTTTTACATTCTAGTTACTATTTTAATATAGGAAAAATCCTTCATGCCCTGAACCCTAGATTTGTCTGTTAATTTAGCAGAAGGGTATTGATATACAGTGTAATTAGCATGAAACACTTTCAGCTTTTTCTAAGGCCGAAGGGGTAATGTAACTTCTTTGGTTTTCCTCTTTCCTCCCTTTCACCCCTCACCCATTTTTAAAATAGCAGTGCTCTTCACACTATCAGAATTTCATGTTGTGACGCCCTACTCAGAAGTATGACAGCAGGGTAATGACAGCAACTACCTCCTGAGAATCAATCAGGCAATTAATTTTGTAAATGAAATGCTGATTATACAAAACTTCACATGAGAGGCCCAGTGATTAAAATCAATTTAACAAATTGTTTCAGGTGGGACTTGATGAATAATTTTCCATAAATGCTAAAGATATATGACCAGCATACCTTGTTGTTACTCTTACTGTACAGCTAGTGTAAAAATGTCTTGTTGCTCCGACTGCCCGACTGTGTGTAAATACCTGCAGGTAAGCCAAGCACTGTGTCGTCCTCACACTGTGTGGTGGAAGGCGTGTGCGTGTACACACACGTTCTCACACACGTTCTCGCTCACGCCCTTTGGTTGCTTGTCCACCTACACAGAGCTAGCTCACAATGAGAATGGAATGCATCATTGCATTTTTGTATCATCTTAGTTTATGTTTTCCAAATGTTTTACTTAAAAAAAAAAAAGCAAAACTGAAAACTTGCCCAGACAGCTTTGGGTCTGACCAAGTTTAATAGGTCTTTTTCTCTGTTGTAGAATGTTTTAGACTTTTCTCATGCTGACATATGTTATGTATCTTAAAGAGTAGTATTGCTGTATAGACCTCTTCCCATCTTAATTCCAGTCGCAGCTGTAAACATAGTTTGGAAAGTGATGTCTTAAGAATGTTAGGAATGGTGACACTGTAGCCTGGAAATGAAAAATACCTCTGTTCCAAGCATTACAGTTCGAGTCCAGGAGAAGTCTCACGTGGAATCGGAGCCGCAGTTGGATGTCTTTCTCACATTCATATGTCAAACGTTTATTATGTGCCTATTATAAGCCAGACTCGGGCTCAGGTTTCATAGCTTTTATTACTTGTAATTCATACATCTAGGAAGGCAGTATAATACTATTTAGGAGAGGGTGGCTTGCAGAGGTAAGGGTCAAGGTGCACTTGAATTCTTTTATTTTAGTTTTTTATTAATGCAATAATAGCAACAATAATTTGCTCATTGTGTATGAGAAGTTGGGTCTATAAGGAGAACTAGGAGGGTGGAGACACTGTTTAGAGAGTTGTAGTTGGTTGTAGACATGTTTAGCATCTCTTCAATAAGAGAGTCTCCGTAGATGACAGAATCCTTTATCTACTGTTACTCTGTGAAAAAGAAACCTTTCTCTAGTTTACAGGTGACCAGAAGTATGTGGGGTGCAAGGGCTTTCTAGAAGGGGATGTTCCCGAGTGTGTGGGCCCTGCGGTGTGCGACGGTCTAGCTGGGCAGGTGTAGTGTGGGTGAATACCTGCTGGGCAGCAGTCATGTCACCTGAAGGTGAGCCCTGATTGTTTGCATGTTGAACTTTGAATTCCGTTGACCCCTTTAGAGCCTTTCTCTCTCCCTGTTGACCTTCAGGGTAGATAATTGGCAAGATTTCTGGAACAGAAAGGAGAAATACCTCTAACATCCACATTCCTTCTGATCTTTTACCATAACAGCCGGAAGTTGCATCAAGGAGGCGGATGATGACTCTAGAATTCCAGAATGCTAGTGTGGGAAGAGACCTGTTGTAAGAGTTCATTTCTCAGTCTCTCCCTTGCCACGTAAGGAGATGGCCCAGGAGTAATCTAACGTTGTATTGGTAACAGGCATGCCCTGTGTGCCAAGCCCTGTTCTGAGTGTTCCATGTCTGCTGTGTTGTGGAAGACTTAGAACCATGCTGTGAAGTGGGTCCTGTTACCATCCTTACTTTGTCAGAGGATGGCCAGAGAGTTGAAGAGATCTGCCTAGGCTCGCACAGGAAGTAGTGAGCAGGGTGTAGGCCAGGGGGCCTTAACTCCGGTCTGTCCTGGGCCTCGCTCCACTGTCTGGAAGCTTCTTCCGATCCTCAGGCTGAATCCCTAGAGAGTTAGGCTCCTTCTGCATAGAGAGCACTTGAACTGATAATTAGTTGGTGGTCTTGAAACCCGTGGCTTCCTGCAACTGAAGCCTTTGTCAGGGACAGTTTGGGGATAGTCCTCTTTTTTGTTTATTCTAAGATATAAAAATCCCAGATGTGTTTTCATTTGGGTTGTTGCTTTCCTTCTTTAAACCTGAGAACTTGATGGGGGCGTGACTAGGCGAGCTGGTCTGCTTGGACCCTTTGTAGGGAAGAGGTGCGAGCAGGGTGACATGTGAAAGTGGTTATAAAACTACTTTCTGAAACTTACAAAAATGACATGGAAGAGCTCTGGGTTAAAAGATGGCACGTGTCACGTCTTTCAGGGCTGGGCTTAGATCTTTTTAAAGCATCCTTAAGAAAGCCAAGGGGGCAGGGTCTCATTAAGTCTTGACTGGGGGCGATAACCTGCAGCCGTGATTTGTGAGAAAGTGTCTCTACCAGGGAAGGGGGATCCCCCCTTTTTTTGAGAGTAATTTGTACGTGCGTGCGTGCGTGTGTGTGTGTGTGTGGAATGGAAGCTTCCTAAGAATTTGTAGAAAAATGTACCTGAAAGTTTGTGTTCCTTATGTGTTTTGCCACCTTGAGTACTTTAAATCAAAGCACAGCAACCTCCACCCCTTCCCAGTTATTTCTACCTTATCACGCCCACTTTTCTGTCTGTCCTACTCTGTCTCCTCATGCTTTGAAGGTTCCTTCGCCCTGTGGTCCTCCCACGCTGCAGAGCCCCCCAACCTGCCAGAGGCCCCCTGATGTTGCACCCTCTTAGTTCTGAGCACCTGCAGACTTGCTTGAAGACCCCTTATGAGGGTTAGTGATTCTTCTGGTTTTCAGTTACCCCTGTCTTTCCTTTTTGCCCCGCTTCCCTTTTTTAGCTTTTATTTTGAAGTAAGTCACATTTGTAGGAAAGTCACAAGACTAACACAGAGAAATCCCATATACCTTTTAGTCATCAATTTTTAACATTTTATGATTGAGTTTATCTATGAGTCTACCCACCTGCCTGTCTATCTACAGCATATTTTCCCTGAATTATTTGAGATTAGGCTGCATACATCCTGCCCCTTTAGTCCTTAGTATCTCCAAGTCCTTAGTATCACGTGTATTTCCTGGGAACAAGGTTTTTCTTTTATATACCCCAGTGCAGTCATCACTGTCAGGATGCTTAACTTGGAAGCAGTACTTTTACCCACAGTCCATCTTTTAATTTTGTCTACTGTCCTAATAGCATCTGTATAGTAATCTCTTTTCCTTTGTTGCAGTATTCCCTCTGGAACTTTTATGTTGCTTGTAGCTGCCTTGAAACTCTTTTTTCAGTCTGTAAGATTTGATTGTATATGAGTCATGTCAACTTTTCTCTTTGAATGATCATATTACAATAAGAGTCAGTGTGTGCTTTCACTGCATTGTGGCTCTGATAAAGTAGATCTGAAATAGGGCCCTGTCTCTGAAGAGAACATTTTACAGGGAGTGGGGGTGGGGGTGGGGCGGGTAGGTGGAGCTGTAGCTTGTATATCAGCACAGCAGGCATTCTTTGTGCAGAGATAGGTAAGTCGGTTGCTAACATTCATCATATTTTAATGGCATTTTCTTTAATGCCAGTTTAAAGTTGTTAATTTTTAAAAAGTAGATAAAATGCTTCAAAGAGGCACTGTGTCATCCATGGAGCTTGCTGGAGAAATCAGTAACTTTTCTGATTTGTCTTTAGGTACGGCTCTAATAGGTCTGGAATTGTTTATCCATGTAAACCACACAGCAAGTATCTTTAGACTGATTGTCTTCTTGAGGGTGGTATTACATTCCCTTGAAAGATGGGAAAACTAAGGCTTTGAGCACTGTAATAATTTACCCATCGTGTTTCACAGCTAGTCAGAAGCAGGAGAGGGATATGAGTTCAGCTCTGCCTGAATCAGTGTCAGACTTTATGTCGTTCCACTTTACTGGAAAGAGTAAATTGGATCCTGTTTGTTCTCAAACAGGATCCTGTTTGCCATTAAAATATGATGAATGTTAGCAAACTGATCATTTGTAGTGGCTGGCGGGCTTTTCCACAGGGTGAGATTCTGAGGCTTACTGGATGTTGGTGAAATGAATGCTGGGGTTGATAAGCAGTGCCTGTTTTACGTACATCAGTAGAGGAGCGAAGGGTATCAATGCCTCAGACTGATAATCTAGAGTTACACCTCCATATAATAATGATGTTAATCTGTCACTATTAAAAGCCTGTCGTATGCTGAAACCTGACTATATTATCTCTAATTCTCAAACAACTCTACAGTGAAGTGGTAGTGTTCTTGGTGTGTCTGGGATAACTGAGATGATGTTTAGTTAAGAGGTGACCTTTTTTTTTTTTTTTAGCATCACACAGTTTTAAAAGTGGTAGGGTTTAGATTTGAGTTATTCTCACAAAAGCTTCCTTTCTTGATTTAAATCTGTGTTTATATGGAAAATACACCATATTATGTCCCTTTCTTAAATAAGAGCCTGCTACTTGGTTGTCAGTAGTAGTACAAGGATATGAACAATATTGCGTACTTTGAGATGTAAATTTTAGAAGTTGTTAACACCATGGTAATAGTTCTTCAGTTGTTTTGGATGGTGAGAATAAGAAATCTGAGGAGAAATAGAATATATTTCCATTACTGTTTTGACGTTCCTTTTAGATCTAATTTACTCTTGAAATAAAAAAAAATATATGCACACTTTAAAATCATTGTTTGCTAAAGTCAGAAGTGTAGTTGAGTCAGACAGTGATTTACTCACTGAATTGACTTCCAAGTTGCTAAACTTGAGGGTATTAGGCAAATGATAGGTTTTGCCAATTTATAAAAATCAGGTAAAAACCAGGGAACCAAAACAGCCTTATTTTCTGGACATATATTCTGTTGTGCCCAGACAGTAGCTACCAATGGGTTTAATATTTGTTGTCCTCACTTCCCTATTCCTTTTCCTGTGGGGCAGTCCAGTTGGGGACATTTATTAGGGCTTCCCTGATAGTTCAGTTGGTAAAGAGCCCGCCTGCAATGCAGGAGACCCCAGTTCGATTCCTGGGTTGGGAAGATAAACTGGAGAAGGGATCGGCTACCTACTCCAGTATTCTTGGGCTTCCCTGGTGGCTCAGCTGGTAAAGAATCTGCCCTCAATGTGGGAGACCTGGGTTCGATCCCTGAGTTGGGAAGATCCCCTGGAGAAGGGAACAGCTATCCACTCCAGTATTCTGGCCTGGAGAATTCCATGGACTGTATAGTCCATGCGGTCGCAAAGAGTCGGACATGACTGAGCGACGTTCACACATGAAGTCATCATAAAAATACTCTTGCAGACTTTGACGAGTGACGTGAAGGAGAAGCACAGTGGTTTTGGAGAGGGTCGCGTCCCAGTCTGACGCTCAGGGAGGACAGGACTGTAGCACTGAGTCCTGCAGGAGAGCGGGGCTCCTTCTTCATGGAGGGAACTGCTCGGCTGAAGGCCTGGTGGTGGGCAAATTTGTGGTTTCTCTAGAGGCCCACAGAAGCCGGTGTGGTCGGAGGGGGAGATTTCCTGTTGGCTGCAGTGATGTGTCCAGCTGGCCAGACTTGGGGGTTGGCTGTGGTGGAAGGGAAACGGGGAGTCGAGAGCATCCTGGACTCAACTGAGCCTTTGGCTGGGGGTGTGTTTCACTGACAGCAGGAACAGAAGTCATCCTAGCTATCCAGGCAGGGATGTTGGATGGCAGTTGGATATAGAACTCTGAGGCTGAGAGAAATCAGCCAAGGGTGACACATTTGAGGGGCACAGACACGGGGCGGCAGTGGAAGCTGTGGCTTATGTGTACTTGGGAAAAGTTTGCGATGGTGTGTCATTCTTGGCCTCTTGTACCTATTGAGTGTCCGAGGTCTTCAGGCTGCTAGAGCCCTTACTGTTTAACTGGCGATGCGTGTTGAGGAGGTCGCTGCTTTCTCTGGTCAGCAAAAGTTCCTCATGCCAGGCATTGTACTGAGTGCTAGGTATGCAAAGATGAATAAGGCAGAATGTCCACCTTTGATTAGCAGTATGCTGCAGAGACAAGAAAATAAATAGACTAAATTATTGAGTGATTTTTGCTCTGACTTCAGTTTGTTAAGAGGGAAGGCAAAAAGATTTAGGAAATTCTCACTATGTGATAAATCGTGTGGTACCTCATTTAATCAGTCCCCCAGCAACGCCAGAGGTGAACACAACTCTACTGTATTAAGTGTGAGCTTGATTCTGTGGAGCTAATAAATGTATCTGTAGGATTCACACCCGGGTTTGTCTGACTTAAGCCACCTCCCTTTCCCTTATACCTTTTTGTCTCATTCTAAGCGTTTTTCTGAATTTTGGACTGTATTATACATTAGGAAAGATGGAGGAATTTGAAGTGGACAAGAGGTTGTCACCCAAGGGCAAACAGGGACTTGTGCTTGTGTAACAAGTGTAGTGAGTGAGTTGGAAGAGTGCTGTAGATGAGTGGAAAGGATTTTCCTAAGGTTTCTGAGGAAGACCTTCTTCCAAGAATGGTGGTGCCTGGATTGATGTCAGTCTGTATGCCTGGCACTAGCAGTTAGCCAAGCCTCTGTCCTCTCCTTTGACCTCTTCAGTATTTTTATCAGGGCCATGGAGGAAGGCATGAATGAAATGGTGTGCTGATTTAACTGGTGGTGGATGTCAAGATAGGAAATGCAGTTAATATGTTAGATGTCAGGCTAGAATAGTGACCAGATACATGCAAAATGAAAATAAGCAGAGATAAACACTTCTGCCACTAGGGTCAGCCTAACCGGGTAAGAGGAGGCGGGGAGGTAGGGTCTAATCTCAGCTGGTGCGATGGGTCAGGGGTGTGATGGGCCTGTCAGACAGTGACAGATCTGAGGGCAGGTTTGTACTCATGTAGAATCTGGAAGAGAAGCAAGTTCCTTCCCATAATATGTTTCATGTTAAGGGGGTTCAGAATTGGCATCTTTTGCTCAGAAAAGGGA
Organism: Moschus berezovskii; assembly: GCF_049115385.1. Taxonomy (NCBI): domain Eukaryota; kingdom Metazoa; phylum Chordata; class Mammalia; order Artiodactyla; family Moschidae; genus Moschus; species Moschus berezovskii. The sequence continues at coordinate 10,309,029 of NC_142476.1, forward strand.
AATAGATATAGCTATCTTCAAATATTCTACAAAAGGATCAAAGTTAAAAAAAAAAACGCAGTGGGTGTAAACTATAAGGGACAGATTTTTATTATATAGAAGGTAGAAATTAATAACATTCATGGTTGCAGACACTTATAGGGGATTCATACATTCAGCATGTATGGATCAATGGGGCTGTTTTCAGTTCTGTGATTCTGTGTTTCACTGACAAATCTTTTATCAGGGTGCCTTAAGAACTGTGATCAAAATAACGTATGAAGTGCTTTGGAAATACTGGTTAGATGTTGGTCATCATATGATTATGCCAGTCAGGACGGGCTTTCGATGGGTTTCTAGAGGATGTTATATGAACCTCTGGCACCATATTGCTAAATATGGGATGTATATACATCCTGGATGTGTGTTTTTTTTTTTTTAAGTATTCTAAGAGTTAAGAACCGTTGCTGATAATTGTCACTTTTTATTGGTAGTTTATGGAAGTTACTTTGTGCATAGGTAACAACATATTACTATGTCATTTCTAATCTTCATGATTCTGAAAAGTAAGAACCCAGTGATATTTTAGATTTGGGATACATGCATGTGTGTGTAGAATTGTCGCAGATACTGTTAGTCAGTCTTACTTTTTATTTTCGAGAACACTTATGTGGCCCGTCCTCGTCCCCAGGAGTCACGAGGCACTGTGACCATCCTAAGTCACCTGTGCTATTGGCTGAGTGTGTGTGCTCAGTCAGCTCAGACGGTGAAGAGTTTGCCTTCACCAAAGAGTGCGGGTGACCCAGGTTTGATCCGTGGGTCGGGAAGATCCCGTGAAGAAGGGAATGGCTACCCACTCCAGTATTCTTGCCTAGAGAACTCCATGGACAGAGGAGCCTCGGTGGGCTACAGTCAACAGAGTTACAGAGTCGGACACGACTAAGCACGCATGCTGTATGCTGAGTGAGACATAAAAGGGGCAGAGCATGGGCATTGCTATTTTAGTCTCCTTGGGAGTTAACTTACATAGGAGAAATGGAAAAAAAGAAAAAAACAAAACACGGTACATGAGTTAAATATCAATATAAGGCAGCCCAGAAGTCGGTTGCAACCTACATAGGGAAGATTCCAACAGGTCCCAAAGATAGTGTTACTGGGCGTGGTGACGGGCAGCTCTGGTCCTTGAACCCAGGCTTGTGTGAACTCGGGGTTAGACAGGCGAAGGGGAGAGTGGGAGCATCCTCCTGCTGCTTTGTGCTGAAAGTGAGGGTGTGGGTGTGCGGATGGAGGAGGCCCAGTATGGGACAGCTGTGTCCATTCCACCCCTACCCCACCCCCACAGCAGGTCACGGTAGTGTTTTCAGGATGCCTGGGAGAAAAACCGAGGCATTTTATAGTTCTATTTAGACATCATCACAGAAAAGCCAACATAGATTGCTTCATGATGTGACAGCCTCTACTTACAGGTCACGCTGGCCGGCCCTGATCGTTATCAGCTGAGTTTTCACACAGCTGTAATTCATGCACATCACTCTTAAACAGTTGACACTGTTTTATATGTACTTTTCCACATCCCTGTCCATTCCGCTCTGCCAATATATTATGGCCCGTTCCTTTAGATCCTTGTAGTCCCAATTCCATTTTCATTATGATCAGGAGGCAGGTATTCTTTCTTGCATTTGGTGAGTGAGAAAACTTAAGAAACGAGCACCAGATCTAGAGTTACACAGTGGTGGTAAGTGGGGGTGTGGACCCTCTCTGTGCCCACAGCCCATGCTTTCCCCCTTCAGTACTGGAAGCCATGTAGCTGCAGACAAATGCCAATGAAGAGCACCACTTCCGCATTGGAGAGTGGCATGGTTGGAACAAGAGATATTTTTTAAAGCTTTGCTTTCAAGCTTCCTATCGCATTACCCTTCACAAAGAGTTTACCACTGCTTTATACATACTAGTTCAAATAATCATTTACTCATGTTGGGTTTTATTATTTTCGCCATTTCATACGTAATGGACTATTACTTCAAAGTTTTTCTTTAGTTGATGGTAAGACAGACCATTTTTCCAAATAATGATTCTAAAGGGGACAGTTTTTCTTTCATTGAGCTCTTGTTTAATCCTGATATATAGATGTGATTATAGATCCAGAAGATACAGTTTTCTTTCTGTGGGTTTTTAAATGCCTTTCTTTAATTTGTAGTTGAAGGAATTGGCTGAAAAAATTGTGAAATGTTATATTCATAAAGAAACTACTAATAAGCTATCCCCTTAACTTGGTTTTTAGGAGTGAACACTGTTAACTTCCCTGGTGGCTCAGACAGTACAGCGTCTGCCTATAGTGTGGGAGACCCAGGTTCAATCCCTGGTTCGGGAAGATATCCTGGAGAAGGAAATGACAACCCACTCCAGTATTCTTGCTTCATACATCCCATGGATGGAGGAGCCTGTTAGGCTACATACAGTCCATGGGGTTGCAAAGAGTCAGACACGACTGAGCGACTTCACTTTCACTGTTAACATAGATATCTTTATTATAAATACTTGGGTGGGTAGGCATACTCTGAAAGAGTGATAATGAGAGAGTATCTAAGTATTAAAAGCATCAAACCTCTCTAAAGGCTACTAAAATATATATAGGGACTTGTTTAACTTGGATAATCTTTAAAGGGTAGTTGGATTTCCAGACCAGCCTCTGAAAACCTATTTAACCTATAGGACAGCCTAACTATGCTACCTAATATGTCCAAAATCGGTATTTAAAAGATATATATTACACTCCTTCTTATTTAGTATTTCTGCGGATAGGAAACTTTCTGAGGCTTTGGAGGATGTAGGCAACAGTGGTAGCTTCCCAGAAGATCTAGGAAAGGGTGTGTGTGTGTGCACACGTGCGAGAGAGAGAGATGTATAACTCATAGATACATAGCTACATATCTAAATACATACGTATCTGAAAACTTATTTGAAAGGAGGAGTTACAAGAAAGTCTAGTCAGGTAATAAAATTCATCAGAAGCTGAGTAACTAAACCAAGTAACTAAACTAGTTATTTTAAGACCTCTTTGATAGTGGGCTATATACACTGTGGCTTTAAAAGCACTTATTTCGCAGAATTGAAGTCCACACTGCAGTAGTTGTGGAATGGTACCTAGAAGAGAAAAATGTGCTTGGAATAACATATTTAGAGAAATAGTTGAGGACTGTTCTTTATGTGGGTGTCTCTAGTATAACATAAATTATTGTATTTATGAGAATTGAAAATGGTGGTACTCTGAAATACTTCTGTCAATGGAAGGAGAGATAATGAGAATACAATGGTTTTGCATTAGATGTGAGTACGAGCAGTGAATTTTTTTTTTTTTTTTTGGAAAAACCTTCGATTTGATTTGGGTTTTGGTTTCTTTAAGGAGAGAGTAGTACAAAGCAGAGGTTAAGATCCTGCAGTGGTACATACTTAGTGTTAAAAATAGTGAAAGTACACAGCAGGATGAATTTAGATTGTGGATGAACATTTAATAATAGGCCATAAGGAGAGAAGGTTAAAATTAAATAATTTGCACTGTGTAAGTATCTGTTTTCATATCTGAAGTCTCACTGAAAGGCATCTGATGCATTTTGAGAGGTAGAGATAATCTGCGTATTTCATGCTTTCGATTTTCAGAAATCTCAGGGTTAAGCTAACATTTTGACATGGGTGCAAATTAACTGAATTTTAAGTAGGGCTGTGAGAGTTTATGGCACTGATGAGAAAGATATTACAAAACAATTTCAGTCACTGATAAGATGAATTTGCTGCACTGTTATCTATAGCATTAAAACGTAGACATTCCAGTCATTTTCCCATTTTAAATTTCTGCTTTAATTAAGCCTGTTTGGGTCATGCACTGTTTAAAGTCGTGTAAGCAGACCTTTCCTATGCCCTGGCTAATTCAGATTGAATGTGAAGATAAGGCTGCCTTAGGCCCCGTATTGGAAATTTAGCCTGAAATCTGATTTACTCAGCCTTTCTGTGGGCCATTCGTTCCCTCTGCAGAGTCTAGCCTCACCAGCTCAGCCTCGATTTTCACAGTTCCGTAGAAAGTTTTATTTTACCTCTTGAAAGTAAGTGTGGAAAATCTTTACATTTTGTTGTTCTTAGGCATAAATTCTAACTTGAAGCATTCTGAGAAAACTTAATTCTTTTCAATTTTAGTTGCATTCCATGAGGTCATCATATGTATATGTGTGTTGAATTGTGAAGTCAGCACCATTTGTGGCATCAGTATATTGTTTGAGCAATTTCTGTCGTTCTGAATCAACATTTTTCTTGACTGGCGAAAGTAACACAGTTAAAATTCCATGAAATTGTGAGTTTCGAGCAAAATCATTTGGCCTACACACATTTTCATTCTGGTGAGATCAATTCGTGGCAAATTCCTGTGAAGCCCCCAGGACAGAATCAGCTGTTTCTATAGGAAGGGTTGGTTAAAACTGAGACCTGCCTGGATGCTCCCTCCTCACAATGCCTTTAGGATGTCCGCTGGGTTGCACTGTATCTTTGTCCAGCGTGTTCTCCTTCAGTGGCCTGGTCACCTCTCTCGGACAGCCGCCGACGTGTGTCCACTCTGCCTCCAGTGCCTTGCGCCGTGCACGTGGTAGACCCTTAGTACCTGTGCAGTGAGTGGATTACTCACGGCATTGCAGTGAGCACCAGGGGCCTCCTGTGAAGAAGGCGGGATGGCAGAGGTCGTGGGCAGCCTTGTGTGTCGGGTAGGAGCATGGGGGGAAGGAGTCCTGGTGGTTCGTGTAGCCTTGCATGCTTGGGGTACAGGGTCTGCACTCCTGGCTCCCCCTCACCTGCTGTTTGCGCTCGGCTCCTGGTCTTTTGGCGTTGCCCTCGTCTCTGCCATGAGCCTGCCCTTGCCCATGGCAGCAGTTTCCGCCCCGTCATCAGTGGAGCGTCGGGTGCAGCCCATGCGTTAGCGCTCACCTGTTGGCCAGCTGGGCTGCAGTCAGCGTGTGTCTCCACCTGCTCCCTTCTCCGAAGCACCACACTCTCCAACTCCATTTTCTGACCATTCCTCTGGCCTTGCTTGTGGCCTCCTTTTCCCTTCTTCCTTAAGTGATGTCAGGCTCTCAAATTTTGTCTTCTACCCTTTATGCTCTTTTTACATATTCTCCTCGGAGTAGTTGCTTGGGTTTTATGTGCTTCGTATTGCTGAAGTCGTCCAGGATTTATTGAGGGTGTGCTGTGTGCCAGGTGTGACTTGTGTCCTGCAGGTGCACTGTGAGTGAGCAGAACAGAAGTTGCTGCTCTCCAGGAGCATCTGTCCTTGGTCGCCCACTTCCCTACTTAGGCCTCGAGGGCAGACCTGAGTCCCCAGGCCGGAATGCATCGTGGCACTTCTGATATTGTCACCTGGACTTCCTATCGGAACCGCAGCTTTAACATGCAGAAGAGTGAAGGCCCCCGCCCCCCAGGGAGGGTGGATCTGCTTCTGCCCTGGCAGGCTGCTGGCTCAACTGGTGTCTTACCACCTGTTAAGCCACCCTTGCCGCCTGTCTTCTGCACTCCCAAGTCGAGCTGCGATTCCATCCTGTTCCTTGAATCTGATCGTGCTTTCTCCCACCGCTGCTACCGGCCCAGGACCTCGGCTCAGCGGCCTGCTGGGGCAGTCCAGCCTGGTTCTAGGCCACTGCTGGGGGCGCCGTCCTTCCGAAAGGCAGATATGACCGTAACTCGCTGTTAAAAGCACCCAGTGGTTTCCCCCAAGATGCAATCAGAAGCCTTTCAAGTGACGCGTGAGGCTCACCCACCTACTGGCTTCGGCCCGCTCCAGCTGCTGCTGTGCCTCGCTGGGGTCTGAGCTGCTTCTGTTTCCTTGCACGTGCCAGGCAGTTCATCATTTCATGGAGCCTGTGCTCGATGCCCGCTGTTTCTCCTGCTTGGGGGGTACTCTGTGCCCTGGCCCTCCCCACCTTGAACGTGGCTTCTTCCGTCAATCCTGCTAATCTTCAGACCTTCCTGAGAAGGTGTCCTCTGTGTGGCTCACAGTTGGGCCTCAGAGTCTGGCCCACAGTTGGCATCAGCATGTGGTTCTGGAAGGAAGGAAATATCTGTGGGTCTTTGTAGCACCGCGGTAAGGGACATCCCCCACCGCCGCTTCGCTCCTTTGAAGCACCCCGGGCACGAAAGCCTGGGCTGAGGCTCCGGTTCGGCCCTCCTGAATGGCCCTTGCTCTGAGGCCCATGGGCTGACTCACCAAGCCAAAAATAAAACTCAAAAGTCCAGTTTTGAACTGGTCGTGTTTGGTAGGAGCCTTACTTGCATTGAGAGGGTGGCTTGTGACTCACAGTCTGGGTGCTTATTCATGTCACTAGTGATCTTTGAAAAGTTTTGCCCTAGACATTCTGTGTTATCTGAAATCTACCCTTTCACTTTCTAATGAGCACTCAAGACACATTAATGTTTGATCAGGACTTGCAGACTCAGGTCTGAAATAAGGTGATTGTTCTAAGAATACTTTGAAGTCAGGAAGGGTTCCTAACCACTCACTATACTTTGCTTTTGTTACTGGGAAGCTGAAAGAGCTGGGTGAGGTTAAGTATCATGCCCGTTTCCTGTGTGCACGGTAGAAATTTAGATGAATGCAGAATCTTTCCGTATATTGTTTGTTCCAGATCCCTTTTAATTATTAAAGCCTTGCTAAAAGTTAAAAAATTAACTGTCTTATATCCACGTAGTTTTTTTTTTTTCTTAAATGTTTTTCTGGGCTTTGTCAGGTCATTGTTTTTCATATTTCCACAAGTGAAGAGAGTTGCATTTTTAATGTGTATGTTAGCATAATAGACATTTCTGTCTCTGCAATAATGAGTTAATAAGCTTACATCTTCTTTTACTTCTTCACAGGGCAGCCCAATGGATCCCATGGTGATGAAGAGACCCCAGCTGTAGGGCATGGGCAGTAACCCTCATTCTCAGCCACAGCAGAGCAGCCCTTACCCTGGAGGTTCCTACGGCCCCCCAGGCCCACAGCGGTGTCCAGTCGGCATTCAAGGCCGGCCCCCAGGGGCCATGGGAGGCCTGCAGTGCCCCCGGCAGCAGGTTTGTGCTGGTTTCTGTTCCACTTCCTCCCTCACTTGATCCCAGTGTTGTCTCTTCCTGTCGATTGAAGGCTGGTTTTGAGGCAGTTGGGAAGCGTTTCATGGATTTTCTGCTTTTTAAAAATTTTCATAGTTTCTTGGAATGATCACAGGTACAGCTGTTTTCCCCATCTCTTTTAAAAGTAGGAAAAGTGAGCTTCTTAGAACAAAGTGGACACAGTTCCTGTTCTATTTGAAAAATTGACCGTGTCACCATTGTGCAGCAAATTATATAGATTGGAGCCCCGAAGTGACCTTGGCTTTCTAATATTTCTGATGGCAGTGCAGATTTTGAGCTGTGAATAAACTTCTTAAGGTGAAGTTTTAAGTTATTTCAAGCTTTTTCTCATAAAGATGGCATCAGCTTAAGTTTTCTTTAGTCTGCCCAAAAGTTATTTTGCTTTTATTTCTTCTGTATCTTTTGAAACAGATTTCTGTGTTTCTTGTAAAAGAATTTCACCTGTATCACTTCTCTTAGGTTTGATGAGTTTTGTGTTTTTACATAAAACAAGCAAAAAAGACTTTCTGCTCTTAAAAAAGTATATTCTCCTTTTTCTCTAGAATCAAATAGTTGGAGTTACCTTAAATGACCATCTATCTACCTTCTGGCAGTAGTAAGACCTCAGTCTCTTGGAGCCTGGAGAGTGTATTCTTGTAATGTTGGCCTGAGGAGATTCAGACTTGTTTCTGGTTTAGTTACTAGAAATACCAGAAAGGCTGATTTGTAAATTCCCACACCAGGCCTTTAATCCAATAGTATACCAGTCTGATGCCCACCTGGGTATTTTCCTGTTCCCAGATAGGTTATTCCAGAGTCTCACAGTTGCTTTCTCTCAGGAAGTTTTCTCTACGTTTGACCAAAAATCACTGTGGAAAAAACATAGAACTTTGTTCTCTACAGTGGATGAATGCTGTATCATACTTGATCTGCTCCGTAGCTGTGTCTAAAGGTTCACGAAGAAGTTTCAGAGAGTGAAAATTGTCTTTCCTCTTTATCCCAGTTTGTCCTTCGGTGATACTTTTATTTTAAGGCGGTTGTAGGGGAAGATAGAAGCAGTTCAGCCTTTGAATCCCAGCTGTTGGTTCTTTAAGTGGTCTGCGTTGCTGTTAGAAGATCTCACCCCTTGTTTCCTAAATATGGTGTGTGACTCACTCGGTCGTGTCCGACTCTTTGCAACCCCGTGGACTGTAGCCCACCAGGCTCCTCTGTCCATGGAGTTCTCCAGGCAAGAACACTGGAGTGGGTAGTCATTCCCTTCTCCAGGGGATCTTCCCGAATCAGGGATTGAACCCGGGTCTCCTGCACTGGAAGCAGATTCTTTACCGTCTGAGCCACCAGAGATTGGCCACTCAGAATTCTAGCATACTTCATTGTACTTCTAATTTTTTTTTGAATGTTACTCCTTTCTTCCAGTAATATTTTGCCACCTAGAGTAAAACTCTTTAGTTGAGACTGCTAATGATGAGGAGATAATTTGTAAATGATTGAAAAGTCAGGTGAGAGCTGTAATTCCCCCCCACCTTTTTTTTTTTTTTTTTAAGTTTTAAAGCTAATTTCCCCATAGATGAGGGGAAGAAGGCCCAGGCAGGCAGCTGCTCAGGTCCTGATCACCAGCTGGTTTCATTTGGGACTGACAGTTCTGTGTGGGACTCTGGCCACAGGAAGGAGCAGAGGCAGCGGGGGAGTGGAGGCCGCCGCTCCCTCGCCCTGCACCTTCCTTTCCGCCATGTTTCCCCGAAGGGAAATTTGGAGAATCATTTCAAAAGGAGCTCTCCACGGCAAGCTACTGGGTGAACCTTTACCTCTGAATGAGTTAAAGTCTTTTTTTTTAAGATTAATTAATTTTAATTGGAGGATAGTTACAGTATTACAGTGGTTTCTGCCGTGTAGCAGCATGAATCCGCCACAGGCGTACACGTGTCCCCTCCGTCCTGAGCCCCCTCCCTCCCCACCATTCCCTCCAGGTTGTCCCAGAGCCCCGGCCTTGGGCGCTCTGTGTCGTCGGTCAGACTCGCACCGGCTCCTCCATGTGGTGATGTGCGTGTCTCAGTGCTCCTCTCTCGCATCAGCCCAGCCTCTCCTTCTCCCACTCATTCCAGAAGGCTGTTCTTGATGTCTGTGTCTTCTTTGCTGCCCTGCATGTAGGCGCATTGGTACCATCTTTCTAGATTCCATATGTATGTATTAATATACAGGATTTGTCTTTCTCTTTCTTGAATGAGTTAAAAGTCTTGTTAGAAGTTTAAGACGTTGGCGTATTTTGTAATCCCAGAGTGGGAGTCTAACATTCTTCACAAGTGTGAAGAATGATTACCTGGGAGTATTTTTTTTCATTGTTTTCTTCCCACATATGTAAGGCTAACAGTGGAGGGACGTACACAGTTATGTAGAATAACTGCAGTTTTCTTTGCTTTTTTGTTTTATTTAATCCCCGTGGTTCTTACATGCTTTTGAAATCCAGTAACTCTTGGATTTATTTGAAGGGACAAGTTGATAAAGATTACTCAGCAATGTTTTAGCAAATTTTTGATAAGATTTTAGATTAGGTATTTTACTGCTAACCAAAAAAAAAGCCTAATTCTGTTTAAGCACAACTCTTTCTGATAATGAAAGGAAAGTAGGGTATCTGGTAAGAAACTGCATGCCCTGGCTATTAAACTTCGATATTTGGGAGTTTAATCATAATTGAAAGTTCTAAATAATCTGTATTGCTCTTTTACTTTTTTATTTAGTTATAATATAGCCTTGAAATGACATATCTTGTTTTGAAATCTAAAAGGCTAAAAAGAACTGCTCATGCATTTTTGAGTGTGTGTAACATTTTAAAGGGGAGTCATACAGCATACTACCAAGTTCATGTGATCAGGTAGGTGTAGGCTAATTAATAGCTTTGGAAAGGGGGAAAAATGGTGCAGGTTTTGGTGAAGGTTATTAGAGCACATTTATTTCTTGAGCTTTAGTCTGTGTTTGGTGAGGAGTATTCACTGAGTTGCTTTATTCGCGAATTTTGGATCATTATAAATTTGGTCTGCAAACAAGGCCCTGGCACAGTGATTGGCTGCTGGTCCTATCCATCTTTTCTTCAGTTCAGTTCAATCGCTCAATCGTGTCCGACTCTTTGCGACCCCATGAATCACAGCACGCCAGGCCTCCCTGTCCATCACCAACTCCTGGAGTTCATTCAAACTCAGTCCATCGAGTCGGTGATGCCATCCAGCCATCTCATTCTCTGTCGTCCATCTCCTTCCACCCCCAATCCCTCCCAGCATCAGACTCTTTTCCAGTGAGTCAACTCGTCACATGAGGTGGCCAAAGTATTGCAGTTTCAGCTTTAGCATCAGTCCTTCCAATGAATACCCAGGATTGATCTCCTTTAGAATGGACTGGTTGGATCTCCTTGCAGTCCAAGGGACTCTCAAGAGTCTTCTCCAGCACCACAGTTCAAAAGCATCAATTCTTCGGCGATCAGTTTTCTTCACAGTCCAACTCTCACATCCATACATGACCACGGGAAAAACCATAGCTTTGACTAGACGGACCTTGGTTGGCAAAGTAATGTCTCTGCTTTTTAATATACTATCTAGGTTGGTCATAACTTTCCTTCCAAGGAGTAAGCGTCTTTTAATTTCATGGCTGCAGTCAGCATCTGCAGTGATTTTGGAGCCCCCAAAAATAAAGTCTGACACTTTATTTCCACTGTTTCCCCATCTATTTCCCATGAAGTGATGGGACCAGATGCCATGATCTTTGTTTTCTGAATGTTGAGCTTCAAGCCAACCTTTTCACTCTCCTCTTTCACTTTCATCAAGAGGCTTTTGAGTTCCTCTTCACTTTCTACCATAAAGGTGGTGTCATCTGCATATCTGAGGTTATTGATATTTCTCCCGGCAATCTTGATTCCAGCTTGTGCTTCTTCCAGCCCAACGTCCCTCATGATGTACTCTGCATATAAGTTAAATAAGCAGGGTGACAATATACAACCTTGACGTACTCCTTTTCCTATTTGGAACCAGTCTGTTGTTCCATGTCCAGTTCTAACTGTTGCTTCCTGACCTGCATACAGGTTTCTCAAGAGGCAGGTCAGGTGGTCTGGTATTCCCATCTCTTTCAGAATGTTCCACAGTTTATTGTGATCCACACAGTCAAAGGCTTTTAATAGCAATACCAGAATAATGTACATATGTATTCAATAGAAATTGTGATAAAGTGCAAAATTAATCTTATTAAGTTTTTCAGTCATAAGCTGATGCTTCTATTTTTGCCTATACTGATATTTATAAATAGCAATAAAATAGAAATGTTTTAAAAATCTCAGTAGATGTATCAAGCATCAGATAATAGTTGAATTTGTAGGTAATAATAAACCCACTTGGAATACACTGTAGAACATTTTTACCTGGTAAATACAAAACAGAAGCTAAGAGATATGATGCTCCAAGAAGTCTGAGAAAGAAAAAAATCAAGAGAAAAGGAGGAAACAATATTAAAGGACATGATGTCGAAAAACTGCCTCAATTTTAAGGAAGTGGTGAGGTAACAACGGGATGTGTGTGTGTGCGCTAAGTCGCTTCAGTTGTGTCCGACTCTGTGCAACCCTGTGGACTGTAGCCCACCAGGCTCCACTGTCCATGGGATTCTTCAGGCAAGAACGCTGGGGTGGGTTGCCATTTCCTACTGCAGGGGATCTTTCCAACCCAGGGATCTAACTTGCATCTCCTGTGGCTCCTGAACTGTAGGCATATTCTTCACCCCTGAGATACTGGGGAAGCCCCAGCAAAAGGATATCAGCATCTAAGTCTGAACTGCAGTCTCTCCTGAGTCACCAATAGAAAGCAGTAGTATTCTCTGTCTCTTAGTTGTGTGTTACCTATAAAATTTGGATTTTTTTCTTATCTCCTACTTAATCATTTAAGAAATTTTTATTTTTAATTGAAGTATATCAGGTGGCACTAGTGCCAATGTAGGAGTTGCAAGAAACACAGGTTCACTCTCTGGGTTGGGAAGATCCCCTGCAGTAGGAAATGGCAACCACTCCATTACTTTTGCCAGAAAAATTCCGTGGACTGAGGAGCCTGGCAGGCTACAGTCCACGAAGCGGCAGACAGTCAGACATGACTGAGTGACAGCACGCGCACACACACACACACACATGATGTACAATGCTTCAGGTATACAGAAAAGTAATTCATATATATATATACTTTTTCAGATTATTTTCCATTATGCGTGCATTCTAAGTCACTTTAGCTGTTTCCCACCCTCTTCGACCTCATGGACTGCAGCCCACAAGTCTCCCCAGTCCATGGAATTCTCCAGGCAAGAACACTGGGGTGGGTTACCGTTTCATTCTCCATCTCCCACTATAGGTTATTGCAAGATACTGAATATAGTTCCCGTTCTATACAATGGGTGCTTGTTGTTTACTTTATATACAGTAGTCTGCATCTATTAATTTCAAATGTAACCCTCCCCTGACCTTGATCTGGGTGTTTTATTTTTGTGATTTGAAGACGTAAGAAATTCAGAACAAAAGAAAGCAGGTCTCCTTACAGAAACTGCTCACTGTAGGGACCAGGGGAAATAGTTAATACTAGATGAGCTTGGGGCAATCAGCAGTGTCACAAAGTATTACACCTGCTTAAAAGGAGGAGGAGGGGCATGAAAAGGAAACCAACCTGAAAAAGTTTCTAATAAGCAAAGCTAGAAGAATGTGAGCAACAAAACCTAGTACAAAATTATTTGCTTATCAACCAAAGCAGAAAAATAGATAAATAGTTGATAGGGAGGATTTCAGTTCAGTTCAGTTCAGTTCAGTCGCTCAGTCGTGTCCGACTCTCCGCGACCCCATGAATCACAGCACGCCAGGCCTCCCTGTCCATCACCAACTCCCGGAGTACACTCAAACTCATGTCCACAGAGTCAGTGATGCCATCCAGCCATCTCATTCTCCGTCGTCCCCTTCTCCTCCCGCCCCCAACCTTTCCCAGCATCAGAGTCTTTTCTAGTGAGTCAACTCGTCTCATGAGGTGGCCAAAGTATTGCAGTTTCAGCTTTAGCATCAGTCCCTCCAATGAACATCCAGGATTGATCTCCTTTAGAATGGACTGGTTGGATCTCCTTGCAGTATAAGGGACTCTCAAGAGTCTTCTCCAACACCACAGTTCAAAAGCATCGATTCTTCGGCGATCAGCTTTCTTCACAGTCCAACTCTCACATCCATACATGACCACGGGAAAAACCATTGCCTTGACTAGACGGACCTTGGTCGGCAAAGTAATGTCTCTGCTTTTTAATATACTATCAAGGTTGGTCATAACTTTCCTTCCAAGGAGCAAGCGTCTTTTAATTTCATGGCTGCAATCAGCATCTGCAGTGATTTTGGAGCCCAAAAAAACAAAGTCTGACACTGTTTCCACTGTTTTTCCATCTATTTCCCATGAAGTGATGGGACCAGATGCCATGATCTTTGTTTTCTGAATGTTGAGCTTCAAGCCAACCTTTTCACTCTCCTCTTTCACTTTCATCAAGAGGCTTTTGAGTTCCTCTTCACTTTCTGCCATAAGGGTAGTGTCATCTGCATATCTGAGGTTATTGATATTTCTCCCAGCAATCTTGATTCCAGCTTGTGCTTCTTCCAGCCCAGCGTTCCTCATGATGTACTCTGCATATAAGTTAAATAAGCAAGGTGACAATATACAACCTTGACGTACACCTTTTCCTATTTGGAACCAGTCTGTTGTTCCATGACCGGTTCTAACTGTTGCTTCCTGACCTGCATACAGGTTTCTCAAGAGGCAGGTCAGGTGGTCTGGGATTCCCATCTCTTTAAGAATGTTCCACAGGAGGATTTAGACTTCTTTAATCTTTGTTGCCTGGAAAAGTGATGTTCCCTGGTGGCTCAGCTGGTAAAGAATCTGACTGCTATGCAGGAGACCCGGGTTCAAGCCCTGGGTCAGGAAGATCCCCCTGGAGAAGGAACGGCAACCCACTCAAGTATTCTTGCCTGGAAAATTCCAGGGACAGGGAAGACTGGTGGGCTACCATTCATGAGGTCATAAAGAGTCGGACACAGCTGAGGGACTAACTTTCACTTTCTTTCAACATTTGTTGCCTGGAATATGTGATGCTACATGGCAATAAGAACTTTGCAGATATAATTAAGTTTACAAAACTTAAGATTATCCCAGTTCTCCAGATGGGCCCAGTCTATTTAACTGAGCCTGTGACAGCAAAGAGATTTCTCTCCAGCTGGGTGCAGAGAGATGCAGTAGAAAAGAAGAGGCAGTAGAGACATTCAGATCATGAGAGGGCCGACCCATCACTGCTGGCTTAGTAAGGGACTATGAGTCAGAGAACACTGGTGGTCTCTGGAAGCAGAGAATGATGCCTGGCTGACATCCAGCAAGTAAACTTCAGGCCTACAACCACAGGTAACTGAATCCCACCCAAAACCTAAGTGAACTTGGAAGGGACTCTAGAAAATAATTCGGTCCTGTATGCACCTGTTTTCTATCTTATGGGTTTCAGAGCAGAGGAACCAGATGAGCTACACAATGCCCAGAGTTTTGACACATGGAAACTATGAGATAATAAATGGACACTGTTGTGAGCTGCTAAATGTGTGCAATATTTTTAAAGCATCAATACAAAAGAAATACAATAACCATTAATCCATCTGATTAAACAGTGGTATAAAGGACAAATATTTCTTGGAAAACAGTTTAAAATAACAAATGCAGAAGAAATGTAGGAACTAGAAAGTCTTTGTAAGAATACCACAATAATTGTTGTAGGTGAGGCTAATGATGAATGACAAAATTTGTGAATAAATAAATCATGAGAAACAGTGTAATAGCCTAAAAGTATCTCTTCCAATAGACATATTAATTTCTGTGGTGATTTTTAACACATCTACACATTAGTTAATTATTCTCTCACCAGGATGGAGAGCTTAATTCTCCTTCAATTTGAGTATGGATACATGAATATATTTCCATTTTTGTTCATTTAAAATAATATGTGATACAACATAAGTAAATAAACAGAAGAGCAGTTTCATTGAGCCTGGACAGAGCATCAGGAAAGGTCCTAGACAACAGGAAAGCATATATAAAACCCAACAGGATGCAATCTCTCATTTGGTAAAATCTGGGCCAGCAATTACTCCTAGAATTTAGAATAACTGAATCACTAACTAAAGAGATCAAAAACACATCAAAGGCATCTGACATCACTTATATTTGCAGCTACTTTTGTAAGCAACTGAAAACTTACTTCACAGCTTGAATCATGCTAAATTAATTTCAAAGTAAACCACGTCATGATAAATTAACTTGAGATGGGCAACAAGTAAAATTGAGCATAAAAGTCAAGGTTAAGGTAAGGGTAGATGAAACATAAATGTATTGGAAGAACAAGTGTATATGGTAGATATTTGATTAAGAAACAACAATGCATGCGTGCAAAGCTGGTTATAAATACAGAATAATATCAATAAAGTATAAGCAACAAAATTGAAAATACTCAAATGAATCAGAGGTTCAGCAACCCATTTATTTTTCTTGGCACTGGTAAATTTACCTCCCCCATGAGGCCTCAATTTAGAACCTGCAGTGTGATTAATTTCTCAAGTGATGTTTCAGTAGATCTTGAACACAGTAATGATAGAAAAAGAAACAGTATTGTTTGATGGAATGCGAAACAAACATGTTAACTTCAACATCATAATTCAGTTCAGTTCAGTTCAGTTCAGTCGCTCAGTCGTGTCCGACTCTCTGCAACCCCATGAATCACAGCATGCCAGGCCTCCCTGTCCCTCACCAACTCTCAGAGTTCACTCAAACTCATGTCCACAGAGTCGGTGATGCCATCCAGCCATCTCATTCTCTGTCGTCCCCGTCTCCTCCCGCCCCCAACCTTTCCCAGCATCAGTCTTTTCCAGTGAGTCAACTCGTCGCATGAGGTGGCCAAAGTACTGCAGTTTCAGCTTTAGATCAGTCCTTCCAATGAACATCATAATTAAGGGATAGAAATTAAATAATGTGAAAATGTTAGTTTCAACCATTGAAATGGATTAATTTAATCATTATGTTAAAGAGAAATTAAAGCTAAATAGTCATTTTAAGCCACCCTTCCATAAAATCTTACAAAGGTCAAATGAAAAAATATAGAAACTATGCTTATGGGAAACTTCCTTTTTCTTAAAATGAGGTGTCAAATATAAAATATTCTTATTATAACAAGATGTCCTTATGAAGAGTTTATTGAACTGAGAGCTTACTGTATTTTTCAGAAGCCCAAATCCCAGTTCAGTGAAGGAGCAAATTCTCAAGAGTGTACTAGGTACTTTTGCGGGCAACCAGCTAGACTCATGGCCTCTTAACTATCTCTGTAAGTCAGCTGGAGCAGAACCCACTTACTAATTGCTGAGCATGTACCTCTGAGGAAAGTTAAGATAAAAAGTATTTATTCCAGGCCCGATTCATACAGTGTATGACAGTGAACTCACTGTCAGTTCTTGGTGGAGAAAATCGGATCAAGAAAGTACTGAAGTGAAGGCTCAAGTGAAAAGTGAAAGTCGCTCAGTTGTGTCTGACTCTTTGTGACCCCATGGGGTATACAGTCCATGGAATTCTCCAGGCCAGAATACTGGAGTAGGTAGACATTTCCCTTCTCCAGGAGATCTTCCCAACCCAGGGATTGAACCCAGGTCTCTCACATTGCAGGTGGATTCTTTACCAGCTGAGCCACAAAGGAAACCCAAGAATACCAGGGTGGGTAACCTATCCCTTCTCCAGTGGATTTTCCCAACCCAGGAATCAAACTGGAGTCTCCTGCACTGCAGACTGATTCTTTACCAACTGAGCTAGTAGGGAAAGTTCAAGAAGTTTTACATATCCAAATTACCTACTCTACAGATGGAGCTACAGTTTAGGTTTGCTAAAAGGCAAATCAGCTAATTGTTTTGAGGTCAGAAATGACATGATTTCTTAATTTATTCATTTATAAAGTTTAACAGCCAGAAGTTTGAGAAAATATTACTGTACAAAGGTAGATGCATATCTACCATGTAATATACTGATGCACATTTTAGAACCATTCATAATTTCCAATTTTAAAAACACCACTCTGTGCAGAAGATCATGCTTAAGAATTCATTTTACTAATACACATTTAAACAGACAAAGCTCTACTTTTTTATTAGCAATGATTCTATTTGTACTACATAGTTTCAAATGTATAGTGTTTGACAGTTTTAATTTTTGTATTTAGTAAAGAATAAAAAAGATGAACTAAGCACACAATATTCCATTTATACATCACTCACTTTAAAGTGATTTTTCTTCTGATATTGAGAAGTCTGAATTATTTACTGGCAGAAACACTCATCTAAGAAAGTCTGATACTTCCCACTTTTAACAAACAAAGAGTAATTAAAAGCCAGAATTCTTCTATTTAAATCTTTGATACTAAGATTGACTCAAATTCAAAGGTCATAATAAGCTTATATAAATAAAAATAAAATAATTGACTAGGCAGAGAAGCTGCTACAATTTTTGGCTGAATGCATTTTGAGCATTTAGAATTTACATCTTTTGAGTTTTATGCACAGTTTGTTTGGTTGATTGATTTTGTACATTCTTCCAGATTTATGATTATGTATCTATTCATGTAATGCAAATGATGGACAGCTCATGAAAAGAACATTTAGACTTTGCCTAGGTGCCTTGAATAAAAATAAGTTCAGGAGAGAAGATTAAACCTTTGAGACAGAAAATACATTTCTAAGCATAAAATGCAATTCCTTAACAAATTTTTGAGGTTTAAAAGTTAGTGTGAATAATTCACAAGTGAATTAGAAATTCATATTTCATTGACTCAGTATTATACAGTTTGACAAATAGTCTTAACATATAATGCCAGATACGTTATATATTCCGTTAAGTTAAATAAAAATAAGAAGCAGAAATATTGAAATTATAATGATTTCTATTTTTTCTTCTATGCCAATTCTGTTTTCTTTTCTTCTTTTTAATTTTTATTGGAGGCTAATTATTTTACAATATTATATTGGTTGGTTTTGCCATACATTGACATGAATCCACCCCCGGTGTAGTAGCCAAATCAGTTTTTCACATTTTTCCAGAAAATAGCATCCATGTGAAATATATCATAGTTCATAGCAAAGAATTAAAGTTTGTTAAAAATATTTAAATAACAGTTTGAATTTCAAAAATTAAATGAAAATAAATGGACTACTTTACATATCTGAATGCAAGAACAAATCAAAATATGTGATATATTCTGCACAAAAAATTACAAATTTCACAGCAAAATGTAGCTTTAAAGGTGATATAATTCATTTCTCATGGTAGAAAAAATAAATTTAAAAAGTTTTAATATGTATTGGATTTCTTGGGAGTTGCAATGTCATGATGAAAATAGTAAATATTATTGAAGCTATACAGATTACATTTCAACTATGGTTAATAACATTGATGGTAATTAATAAGCAATATTAGATAATATAGGCTTCTCTGTTGGCTCAGCGTTAAAGCATCCACCTGCCAATGCAGGAGATGTGGGTTCGATCCCTGGGTCAGGAAGATGCCCTAGAGAAGGGCATGGCGACCCACTCCAGGATTCCTGTCTGGAGAACCACATGGACAGAGGAGCCTGGCAGGCTGCAGTCCATGGGGTCGCAGAGTCGGACACGACTGAGCACACCAGCACACATTATTTAACACACGGCAATGAGGATGGGGCAGTCCTGCCATGATTAGGTGTGTTACACAATCTTCCCTTGTAGACAGCTGCTGCTGCTGTCCTTGAATTTTGTAATAGGGCCACAGAGCTAAGACTTGAGTGGGCCCACTAGCAACTGGCAACAACTTTTGGCCAAAACCTGTAAGCAAATACTCATACAACCATGATACCTCATATAACCATGAAGAATTAATTCTCCTGACAATACGTGTCTACAAATGTAAGTGCAGTTTTGGTGACACCATGATTTCGGCCTCGTGCACCAGAGGGAAAGAATCCATCTATGCCATGCCCAGATTTCTATCTTGTAGAAAGCGCACACATATATGGATGCCGCTTTATGCCATTAAAAATCAAAAACCTCAAACACAGGAGTAACTTTTGGCTACATTTTTTCTTTCTGCATCCACTTTACCTTCTCCACACATCCATTACAATGCTCACATTACAACACAAGCACTGTGAATATTTATTTATCTGTCAAATAACATGCAAAGACAGTATTTTATTCACCTCAGTATTTTTAACAGCACGTTTCATCAGTTGGTGAAAAATTTTGTTTGGTTTATAAGAGGCGCAGTCACTTTTCTCAAGCCTTCTTCTCCATCTGTAAAATAATTCTTATTTGCACAAAAAATAGAAATATTATAAAAATATATCAAAACACTTAACATTCTGAATGAGAGTATTTACTTCTTTCCAGAGTTGTCGCTACAATTTTTAGCTCAAGGAACTTTATTCAATGCTATAGGAAGGAAATCCAAAAAAGAGGGGATATATGTATACATGTAGCTGATTCACTTTCCTGTACAGTAGAAACTAACACAATACTGTACAGCAACTACAATCCAGTAAGAATTAATTAAAGATAAAGAATAATAAGAAACAAACAAAAAAAGTTATCTCTATGATTTTTGTAATGTATCTTCTAGAACACATTTCTTTTTATTTCTTTCTGGTTTATTTTATTTTATTTTTATGTTTTTTAATTTATTTATTTTAATTGGAGGCTAATTACTTTACATTATTATATTGGTTTTGCCATACATTGACATGAATCTGCCCTGGGTGTACATATGTTCCCCATCTTGAACCCCCCTCCCACCTCCCTCCCCATCCTATCCCTTTGGTTTTCTTTAAATCAAAACAAAAAAGTATTAGGGCTATTCTAAATTATAATTTTTTTATTAAAAAATAAATAAAAATTTCTCACTAGATTTTAAGAGAGAAGCTTCCAGTGGGCACTGGATACAAGCGGCAGAAGCTGTCCCCAAAGGAGGTAGCTACTTGGTGCCTGCTACCTCCAGGCTGTCACTTTCACTCACTTTCCCAGGTTCAACAGTACACCTGTCTGGAATTATTCTGAGAGTGCTCTCTGTTTCTGGCTATCGCCCTATCTTAGAAGACTATACCTTTTTTTTTTTTTTAACTCAGAATTGCATGTTGTTTAGTGTACATTTATATGGCTTCTTTGTTTTCCTGTTTTACAATACTTCAAATATGGACTTATTACATAATTACTTGCTAAACAATATTTAAATTTTCTTAATTTTTGCTCTTAATTAAAATACTACAGTAATTTTTCTTATCTATATTCTGTGGTATACATTTATGAGTTTCTCTTGGATATAAAATTTGCAGTGGGACTGTTCCATCATGGAGTGTATTCTAAGTATGTGTACATGCTAAGTCACTTCAGTTGTGTCTGACTGTTTGTGATGCTATGGACTATACCGCCAGGCTCCTTTATCCACGGGATTCTCCAGGAAAAAATACAGGAGTGGGTCGCCATGCTCTCTTCCAGGGGATCTTCTGAACCAAGGGAATGGACTTGTATCTCCTGTGTCTCTTGCATTGGTGGGGTTTACTTTACCACTAATGACACCTGGAGAGCCCCATTCTAAGTATAAAAATGTAAATAGGCATAATCTTTTTTGGGGAGGGGGTCGAAGGAGATTTTTGATAATAACAAGCAATGGAATATGTAATTGAAACATATTCTTATGTAGAAAATGATCACAATTGAATGTGATTAAGTTAGAATCAAACTAAACATCTGAACTAGTGATATGGTTTACTAAGTAACAGAGCATAATTCCACTAACCTCATAGAGATGTTAAGCATGTAGCAGACATTCTATAAACATATTATGCAAAAAAGTATATGTTAAAATGTATAATGAATGTTACATTCTGGGAAAACGCTTACAAAAATAATTTATTTCAGGAGCATGAAAAATATATCCAGTCTGTCCTTCATTGTTTACCTGTGCATGCTTTTAATTTTATGTGAATTTTGTAATTTCCAAATATTCTTCAGTTGGGATGTATAAATTTTATAATCAGAAACTTTCTCTTTATCTGCAGCTGCAGGCTAAGTAGATAGCTATGGTATATAAAATCAAACTCATTTTAGCTAAAATCCATTAAGAATTCTATGATGCAAGGCTTAGTTCTAGGCTCTCTTTCTGATCTTCTGAGCATAATTTTGTCTCTGGGGCATATATTCTCATAATTTCTGTGGTTAATTCTAGTATTTGCCTTTATATCTTCTGCATGTTGCTCCAAATCATTAAAAGTAATTTGAAAGGTCAGCAAAGAAGAAACGGAAAGATATCCCCATTTGAATGCAGAGTTCCAAAGAATAGGAACGAGAGATAAGAAAGCCTTCCTCAGCGATTGTAATTAGCCTCCAATTAAAATAAATAAACTACATTAAAAAATGCAAGGAAATAGAGGAAAACAACAGAATGAAGAAGACTAGAGATCTCTTCAAGAAAATTACAGATACCAAGGGAAAATTTCATGCAAAGATGGGCTCGATAAAGGACAGAAATGGTATGGATCTAACAGAAGCAGAAGAAATTAAAAAGAGGTGGCAAGAATAAACTGTATAAAAAAGAGCTTCATGACCCAGATAATCACGATGGTGTGATCATTCACCTAGAGCCAGACATCCTGGAATGTGAAGTCAAGTGGGCCTTAGAAAGCATCGCTACGAACAAAGCTAGTGGAGGTGATGGAATTCCAGTTGAGCTTTTCAAATCCTGAAAGATGGTGCTGTGAAAGTGCTGCACTCAACATGTCAGCAAATATGGAAAACTCAGCAGTGGCCACAGGACTGGTAAAGGTCAGTCTTCATTCCAATCCCAAAGAAAGGCAATGCCAAAGAATGCTCAAACTACCACACAATTGCACTCATCTCACACACTAGCAAAGTAATGCTCAAAATTTTCCAAGCCAGGCTTCAGCAATATGTGAACCGTGAACTTCCAGATGCTCAAGCTGGTTTTAGAAAAGGCAGAGGAACCAGAGATTAAATTGCCAACATCCGCTGGATCATCAAAAAAGCAAGAGAGTTCCAGAAAAACACCTATTTCTGCTTTATTGACTATGCCAAAGCCTTTGACTGTGAGGGTCACAATAAACTGTGGAAAATTCTGAAAGAGATGGGGATACCAGACCACCTGAGCTGCCTCTTGAGAAACCTGTATGCAGGTTAGGAAGCAACAGTTAGAACTGGACATGGAACAACAGACTGGTTCCAAATAGGAAAAGAAGTATGTCAAGGTTGCATATTGTCATCCTGCTTATTTAATTTATATGCAGAGTACATCACAAGAAACGCTGAGCTGGAAGGAGCACAAGCTGGAATCAAGATTGCCAGGAGAAATATCAATAACCTCAGATATGCAGATGACACCACCATATGGCAGAAAGTGAAGAGAAACTCAAAAGCCTCTTGATGAAAGTGAAAGAGGAGAGTGAAAAGGTTGGCTCAAAGTTCAGCATTCAGAAAACTAAGATCATGGCATCTGGTCCTATCACTTCATGGGAAATAGATGGAGAAACAGTGGAAACAGTATCAGACTTTATTTTTTGGGGCGCCAAAATCACTGCGGATGCTGACTGCAGGCAGGAAATTAAGACGCTTACTCCTTGGAAGGAAAGTTATGACCAACCTAGATAGCATATTAAAAAGCAGAGACATTGCTTTGCCAACAAAGGTCCATCTAGTCAAGGCTATGGTATTTCCAGTGGTCATGTATGGATGTGAGAGCTGGACTGTGAAGAAAGCAGATCGCCAAAGAATTGATGTTTTTGAACTGTGGTGCTGGAGAAGACTCTTGCAAGTCCCTTGGACTGCAAGGAGATCCAACCAGTCCATCCTAAAGGAGATCAGTCCTGGGTGTTCATTGGAAGGGCTGATGCTGAGGCTGAAACTCCAATACTTCGGTCACCTCATGCGGAGAGTTGACTCGTTGGAAAAGACCCTGATGCTGGGAGGGATTAGGGACAGGAGGAGAAGGAGACGACAGAGGATGAGATGGCTGGATGATTTGGTTGAACTCCGGGAGTTGGTGATGGACAGCGAGGCCTGGTGTGCTGCGATTCATGGGGTCGCAAATAGTTGGACACAACTGAGTGACTGAACTGAACTGAACACATCACAGAAATACAGTCTATTGGTATGAATAGGGGACATGAAAAGACAATGAATTAGAACACAGTATAAACAGGAGGCTCAATTTTATCAAGGGGAAAAGAAGAAGCTTTGAAGTGAGACCAAATCTGGACTCCATTCCTATTTGCAAATGTTTCAATGTAGGCAAGTCTGCTTGCTTTCACACCTTTAAAGAAATATGAAGATGAGAGTGCTTACACTATAATACTGAATATATTGTAAATATTACCTTCAGAAATCAACAGGAAGACTTCCCTGTTGTGTGGACTCAGACATCAAAATATTAGGCACTTAAAATAGAGTGTCTTCTGTTTTTTTTTAATGAGCACACTATTTAGGAATGAATATATTGCTTATGTTCAGTCTCTAAGTCATATCTGATTTGCGACCCCATGAATGGCAGCACACTAGGCGCCCCTACCCTTCACTATCTCTGGTGTTTGCTCAGATTCATGTCCATTGAGAAGGTGATGCTTTCTCACCATCTCATTCTCTCTCGCCCTCTTCTCCTCTTGCCTTCAGTCTTTCCCAGCATCAGGGTCTTTTTCAATGAGTCATCTCTTTGCATCAGGTGGCCAGAGTATTGGAGCTTGCTTCAGCTTCAGCATCAGTCCTTGAAATGAATATTCAGGCTTAATTTCCTTTAGGATTGACTGGTTTGATCTCCGTGCAGTCCAAGGGACTCTCAAGAGTCTTCTCCAGCACTTCTGTTCAAAAGCATCAGTCCTTTGGTGCTCAGGCTTCTTTATGGTCCAACTCGCATATCCATTCATGACTCCTGGAAAAACCATAGCTTTGACTATATATACAGACCTTTCTCAGCAAGGCAAACTGCTGCCTTTGCTTTTTACTATACTAGTTCCAAATAAATAGAGCCATGAAGATAGGTAGTTGGGGTTGGTTATCTGACCTGAAGAAATTTGAAGGCAGGGGTGAAACCAACATGAAAGTGGGACTCTTGAGGAACATAGCATACAGTGTAAAGAGTGTGTTTCATAATTTTCTACCTGAAAGTGAAGGAAATAAATCTGCTACGGATATCCATGTAGTAAGAGACAAGTGACTAGTGCAATAACATATTATGGCATAGGGACTTGCCTGGCAGTCCAGTGGTTAAGACTCCGTGCTTCCACAACTGGGCATGGGTTTGATCCTTGGTCAGGGAACTAAGATATACGATATGCCACAAAGTGTGGTCAATAAAAAATGAAACATAATAAAAAATAGAAACTATTTAAATATTAAAATGATATTATGGCATAGAGAATACTTTGTTTTGAGTTAGTTCTTTTGACTGCATTTAAGAGATTATGGGAAATAGATGGAAAAACAGTGGAAACAGTGTCAGACTTTGTTTTCTTGGGCTCCAAAATCACTGCAGATGCTGATTGCAGCCATGAAATTAAAAGACGCTTGCTCCTTGGAAGGAAAGTTATGACCAACCTTGATAGTATATTAAAAAGCAGAGACATTACTTTGCCGACCAAGGTCCGTCTAGTCAAGGCAATGGTTTTTCCCGTGGTCATGTATGGATGTGAGAGTTGGACTGTGAAGAAAGCTGATCGCCGAAGAATCGATGCTTTTGAACTGTGGTGTTGGAGAAGACTCTTGAGAGTCCCTTATACTGCAAGGAGATCCAACCAGTCCATTCTAAAGGAGATCAATCCTGGATGTTCATTGGAGGGACTGATGCTAAAGCTGAAACTCCAATACTTTGGCCACCTCATGAGACGAGTTGACTCACTGGAAAAGACTCTGATGCTGGGAAAGGTTGGGGGCGGGAGGAGAAGGGGACGACAGAGAATGAGATGGCTGGATGGCATCACCGACTCTGTGGACATGAGTTTGAGTGTACTCCGGGAGTTGGTGATGGACAGGGAGGCCTGGCGTGCTGTGATTCATGGGGTCGCGGAGAGTCGGACACGACTGAGCGACTGAACTGAACTGAACTGAAGAGATTATGGAAATAAATAGACAATGAAATGAATTTAAATTTCCATTTCAAGTTATCATCAAACAATGGGAGAGCTTCTATGATTTCCCTGAAAATCTCTTAGCTCTTATTTGTCACAATGTAAAATTTCAGAAAACTGGACACAGATTATGAGCCTGCAGTTTACTGAATTACAATTCACAGCATTTCCAGTCCTATAATTAGATATTTAAGGTTTAGAGAACAATGGGACAATATGGGGAATTCTGATGAATCTATGTGCCTTGAACCCTATTTCCCTTGAACCTCTTTTCCTGGGGAAG
Organism: Moschus berezovskii; assembly: GCF_049115385.1. Classification (NCBI taxonomy): domain Eukaryota; kingdom Metazoa; phylum Chordata; class Mammalia; order Artiodactyla; family Moschidae; genus Moschus; species Moschus berezovskii. The sequence continues at coordinate 10,334,614 of NC_142476.1, forward strand.
GAATATCCCCTTCCTGTTCTAAAGTTAGCTGCCCTGTGTTTAATCCCTTTCAAGATTTCTCTTGAGCTGTTTCCTTATAAGCATCTTTCCTCAAAACCTACCTCTAGCATCTCTCATTACTATAATACCTATGTGTGTGAGTGCATGCTAAGTCGCTTCAGTCATGTCTGACTCTGCAATCACATCAACTGTATTCCACTGGGCTCCTCTGTCCATGGGATACTCCGGGCAAGAATACTGGAGTGTGTTGTCATGCTCTTCTTCAGGGGATCTTCCTCACTCTGGGTTCAAACCCACGTCTCATATGTCTCCTGCATTGGCAGGTGGGGTCTTTATCACTAGTGCTACCTGGGAAGCCCCACAGCATCTACAGTTAGATTTAAATCCAAGTGGATCTCATTTGGGAAGGGGGTGCAAGTGCAAAGTTTGCATTGGGGTACACACCAAAATGTGGTATCATTTGAACAAGCTATACTGTCAAGATTGCAGGAATACATGCAAAAATATCTAAGGGTGGTAGACCAGGGAAGGAGGAGCATAAAACTCGATCAGGCTGAGCTTGTCAAAAGGGTTTACTTACAGAAACAGATTCAGTATTCTGAATTTAGTGTTAGCTTCATAGCCGGTTTTAACAATTTATTTTATTTTTATTTTTTTAGCTAAAATATTTGTGGCTTCAAATATGGCTTGTATTGAATGAGTTGGAAAGACCATAACTCCATATAATGTGAAAGAAGGAATCATGGAGCTTATGGAGATAGGACGATTGATGTGTGTGCAAACTGCTTAATATCCAGAAAAGCATGTGCCCTCAGATTTCACAGAAAACTCTTTCTTTAAAAAAGGCATTGGGAAATACACTGAGGGTTGACAATATGTGGGGATATTATCTTTGAAAATTTGGTAGTATCTTCCCACTGTAAGCTGGGAACATTTACAAGAGAGATGCCACTATGCATGTGGGCTCTCTGATATCAACCTAAAAGGTTCCTGAAATGGCAAAAGGCAAAGAGCAAGTCTTAAGAATTGGAGTAAAGGTGAGCATGTTTTGGGCTTTGTGTTTTTAGCAATATGATCAATCTGAGAAAAATATCCTTAAGATGCCTAGAACAATGATTATACATATTAAATATATTAATCAATCTTCTACTGATGAGGACCTATGCGGTTACTAAACCATTCCTTTAACTACAATATTGAGATGAGTCTTTCTGTTATTTTATAAGACATTTACATCTTTTTCATGTGATATATGTCTATAGTTCATCTTTTAATTGTTATGCCATTGTATCAAAGCGACTGAACAGCAGCATTCTCTTTTAATTATTTATTTGCATTTTTTTGTTTTCCCATTTATCTCAAAGTGAATCACAAACTATTCTATCATTCTATGGTTTCTTCTCTAAAATTACACGAAAAATAGATTACATTGCTCTTTCCATAATTCCCCTCATCCTCCCCCTATTCAATTTTAAATGAAGTATAATATACATAAGTGAAGTGAAGTCACTCAGTTGTGTCCGTGACCCCATGGACTGCAGCCTACCAGGCTCCTCCGTCCATGGGATTTTCCAGGCAAGAGTACTGGAGTGGGTTGCCATTTCCTTGTCCAGGGGATCTTCCCGACCCAGGGACTGAACCCGGGTCTCCCGCATTGCAAGCAGACGCTTTACCGTCTGAGCCACCAGGGAAGTCAGGAAAGCAAATTGTAACAATATCACAACTCAGTATATTTTCACTGGTAATCACATTCATGCAGTGAGCACCCAGATCAGGAAGCAGCAAATTACCATCCTACCAGCAGCACTCTGAATAATCCTATTCACAATTCCCTAGAACAGTGAATAATCTTTACACTATCTCTACTTCTCAGAATGTATATTAGATTGTCACTACTGTATTTTATACAAATGTACTGCATTGCTTCCAGTCATTTGCACATCCTCTTCTGTGAAATGCCTCTTTATATCCTCTGCCTCTTTTAATTCAATATAAATTCACATTTATATTTATATTATAAAATGTTATATTCACATTTTAAAAAATGTATATTATTCACTCAATTTTTGCCTGTATATTGTCTTTTCATGTCCTTTGTATCTTTTACCTTTCTGAGTTATTTTCTTATTGGCTTATAAAGAGAGTTTATTTTGAATGTAGAGATGTTAAAGACTTTCTATTTTGCTTATTATTAATACAAATAAAACTGTTTTTTTGTCTTTTAAAAGTAATTCTTCATTTAACATAAAATAATTGTTAGACTCCATCTCAACAAATACCTCAACTTCAATAGCTTTTAGACTGTGTGATGCAATAACAAATTTTATTTTCAAACTAACATAAAATATAATTATTTTCATAATTTTTATAAAAGTATTTTCTATCTATATTTTTACCCAACAGTAAATATTAACAAATAAAATGTTGATTAATTAAGACATATTCTGACTACAGGTACTCTATGTCATGAAGATCTGAAGGAACAAATTGATGTTTACTATTAAGAAACTTCGCTAAACAGAGTCATAGTGAATTCTTTTCTAACGTTAATATGGAATTTTAATATTTGACCTAATGATTTTAATAATTATATCTTTCAAAATATATATATTACAGAAAAATTAAGGGCTTCCTTGGTGCCTCAGATGGTAAAGAATCTGCCTGCAGTGCAGGAGATACAAGAGATGGGTTTGATTTCTGGGTCAGGAAGATCTCCTGGAGAAGGAAATGGCTACCCTCTCTAGTATTCTTGCCTGGACAATCCTGTGGACTGGGGAGCTGGTGGACTACAGCCCATGGAGTCACAAAGAGTCGGACATGACTGAGCGTCTAAGCACACATAAAAATTAAATGAAAACTAGAAAGCAAATAAAAGTTTGGATTAAATTGTAAGCACAAATATTATCGTCATTGTTTCTTGGTTTATATGCATTTGTATAAAATAATAAAACTTTTTTAGTTTTATAATAAAACTCAATTTTATGAATAATGCAAATAGTAATTTATAACTTATAATTTCCTGTTAACAATAAAATGCAAATTCATTTCACTGCATAAATGGTTGTCTTTATAGAAAGAAATCATTTAAAATTTTAACAACATAGTTATAATTACAGATGGCATAACTTCAAGTAGATAAAATTTTCCCTCAAATCACAAATGATATATTTATCTCCAAAGTATCACTTGTTAGGTGGTTTCTGATCCAGTAAAATAATTTGGGCTAAAAAGGACAGAATCTTTTATAATAGCTAGGAAAAATATTAGTGAGTTGTGATAATCATGGCATAATATATTAGAATAATGTCATAGCAAACTGACAACGGTAAGTCTTTCAAATTTATACACATAGGCTTAATTACAAAATTTATAAAAGCTCTGTGTCCTTTCTAACATGATAATCATTTAAATATACATTTATAAATTATGAATGCTGAAAAGACTCATGTCATCATTTTAAAGGGAGTGTAAATGTATGATTGTGGTCTGAATCACAGTGGCTAATACTTAAATATCTATTTAATTTCCATTTTCATTTTATTTAAGAAATTATTTTATCCTACTTAGATTGCAGGCTTAAACAGAAATACACTCTGTGGTTAAGTGTCTAATTTCAGTGTGCTAAGAAACTTTGTGTTTAACATATCAAACTGTGATGTATAATACTGTAATATAAAGTCTCCAGTTAGTCCATTTCCATTCCTAATAAACATGGACACAGTTAAGGGTAAAGGAAGAGCTGAAATTATGTTAGCAACAGGGGGCAGAGAAAAGTGACTTGCAGATCTTCCACTGTCCCCTTCAATTCACCATTTCATAAAAACTGAGGCTCTCGGCAGAAAACTGCTATGAATCTCTTTAAAATGTTAAATAAAAAGCAGCATATCTCATGAATTAACTCTAATAATAGGCCACATTGGAGGCATTTTTCTTTAGTGAACTCTCCTTTATTTTTACTCCTTAGTATAATCCAGAATATTAATGATAATTTTTAGAAAAAAAATGCTCATATATTACAAGTTCACACAAACAAGATGTTCACATAATGTAGTCATTAAAAATAACCTGTTGCTTTCAAGTATTATCATATGAAACACATTTGCCATTGAGAATATGATTTGTATTTGGTGAGAAAATCACATACCTCCATATTTTATTTTCCTATAATCTTTGAGTTAGCAAAGTGCTACCTTGCTTTAAGGTAGGACCTAAAAGCACAATGGTTTTCCTGCTATAAGTTTCTGGAAATACAACTCTGCAAGAAGTAAACAGTTTCAAAGCTATCAAGGAATCCAGCCTTCCAGACTTTATTTTTCTGAGTGTCAGCCATTGATGATAATCTACAGAAGGCACACAATTTTAAAACAATTTAGTTTTAAATTAATGATAAGGAGAATCAAAGAATTCTAGAACCTGGGTAACATCACAGACCCAAGCCTTCCTCTCCTGCAGTCTTACTGAAACGGAAATGGAGCCCCACAGAGTGGACATAATCTTGCTTGGGGTAAAACATACAGTATAGCCATCGGCGGGGTCAAGTAATGCCACAGGACTCCAGAGACCCCTAGCAATATTTCTGAAATAGAAGTATACACATATATGGAATTCAATTTACATATTTACACTCATTTACTTATATGCAGAAATGGATTGATACCAATGCCTTATTGAGGACTTTCTTCTCTTCCTCCTCCTGCTAGGACTCACTGAGATAACAAAAGGCATACTTAATTTCTGTGATGATACAGAATTCTGCTGTTTTAGTTACAAGCATTTATTTATTCTTTAAAAGTGCTTGAAATTTAAATTCTTGATTATTTAATTAAACTAGCAAACAGTACTTATCACATAGAAAGAAATTCGATATTTCATGCTTCTCTCTCTAAAATGTCAATTTCCCTTCTGTCCACACTATGGGTTTGCCTTGTCCTTTGATAGAAATACTCTTTTAAAGTATTTAAAAGAGAAATACTCTTTTAAAGAAGAAGCTATCTGTGTCTCCCTTACAAAACTTGTCTTTACTTTAAAGATCAAATGAATAATTTAGCTTCGGTTCCACCTAAATCATACACTCTTAATTCTAACTGTCCAGCTTCATATTAACCTCATTCTGAAATAAGAAATGAAAGAAGCTGTTTTCCAAACTCAGCATACCTAGAATACACAGTTTTTCCTAATGCATTCAATCCTGTGTTTGAATCTGTTTCAGTTCAGTTCAGTTCAGTCGCTCAGTCGTGTCTGACTCTTTGCGACCCCATGAATCACAGCACACCAGGCCTCCCTGTCCATCACCAACTCCCAGAGTTCACTCAAACTCATGTCCATCGAGTCGGTGATGCCATCCAGCCATCTCATTCTCTGTCGTCCCCTTCTCCTCCTGTCCCCAATCCCTCCCAGCATCAGAGTCTTTTCCAGTGAGTCAACTCTTCGCATCCAGTGGTCATGTATGGATGTGAGAGTTGGACTGTGAAGAAAGCTGATCGCTGAAGAATTGATGCTTTTGAACTGTGGTGTTGGAGAAGACTCTTGAGAGTCCCTTGGACTGCAAGGAGATCCAACCAGTCCATTCTAAAGGAGATCAGTTCTGGGTGTTCATTGGAAGGACTGATGCTAAAGCTGAAACTCCAGTACTTTGAATCTGTTTCCTAATATTAAATATTCCCTTCCCATGACTGTTTTCTCTCATATAGGTCAAGCAAAAGGAAGTTAAACAGTTTTCCATTTGTACTCTATTCTGAGCAAATTACAAGCTATTAAATATTCAGTTGAAAAAATATGTCTTATTTGTGGATGTGCTATGTACTGGCATGTGTGTATGAGGTCAGTCTATGTTCCGGGAGAGTCTACCAGTTTTCTAAGCAGAAAGCTCACACTACTGATATGACAGCCTCAGGCATTTTGTTGTGTTTGATTAATATTAAAAGGTTTGCTAAATATGATGAGTATTATGAGGGCATGTCCAAGTATGAAATTAGTGGCTTATATAGGTTATAAAAATGAGACCTCTTTGTTGAGATTAGTAGTATAGGTGAATTGTTTGTTTAAAATATTTAGAAATCTTTTGTATCCCTGTATAAGCAGACCTCGAGCATTTTGCAAACCATGTAACAGGTACCATTGGGAATGAAATCCAAGCCTTGATGACTGCTTGTTTCTGTGTCCAACCAATGGGTCTAAGTAGTGACAGCCTCACACTGCTCTTAAGGATAAAAGAATTTTGCCTCTAGAATACAAACTTCTTCTTGGAATGAATCATTTAAGTAAGTTTTGATCAGAGCACATAAAAGAGTCATTTTCAAAATCAAGTCTTCAGAATAGAATACTTACTCCTTGGAAGGAAAGTTATGACCAACCTAGATAGCATATTAAAAAGCAGACATTACTTTGCCAACAAAGGTCCGTCTAGTCAAGGCTATGGTTTTCCCGTGGTCATGTATGGATGTGAGAGTTGGACTGTGAAGAAAGCTGATCACCAAAGAATTGATGCTTTTGAACTGTGGTGCTGGAGAAGACTCTTGAGAGTCCCTTGGACTGCAAGGAGATCCAACCAGTCCATTCTAAAGAAGATCAGTCCTGGGTGTTCATTGGAAGGACTGATGCTAAAGCTGAAGCTCCAATACTTTGGCCACCTCATGCAAAGAGTTGACTCACTGGAAAAGACTGATGCTGGGAGGGACTGGGGGCAGGAAGAGAAGGGGATGACAGAGAATGAGATGGCTGGATGGCATCACCGACTCAATGGATATGAGTTTGAGTGAACTCCGGGAGTTGGTGATGGACAGGGAGGCCTGGCGTGCTGTGATTCCTGGGGTCACAAGGAGTCGGACACGACTGAGCGACTGAACTGAACTGAATCAAATATCTGGTTAGGAATAGATAGTTATCATCTTTATCATTAACATTTTTTACAGAACCAGTTTATCATTTTAAACAGTTTTAATTCAAATATATTTGAAACTCTTCTTTTCAAATGCTTAATTTCAGGCACAGAAATTCTACACAATAAAAAGTATATTTTCTATATAGCAAGCCAATCAAAGCATAACTAATATAGAAGAGACAAGAGAATCCTCTTTACAAAAGAAGTCACCTCGAATCCTAAATGCCGTTTTAACTATTGTTCATGCTGTAATAGACCTTATCATGCAGCCTCCAAAGATTTTTCTAAGGTCAAGAGAAGTGACTGTGTTGGTGTACTGTGTGTATGTTCTTTCCCTCAGCTTTCTAACAGCTCATTTAAACTCTTTGTCCCCAAGATCTCTACAGGGAATATCCTGATTTAAGGATCAAATCACCTTATTTTAACATTCCTTAAGCATCCATCAGTGTCAACAGAACGTATAAAGCTTCAACAAGTTCTTAAATATGTAGTGTTAATACTTTTTTATGAATTTGGAAGAGGAGTCAGGAAATAGGGGAGGAAAAAAGATAAAAGGTGTATAAATAACTTTACAGATAATTTAAAAGAGTATTTCAAATATAGCTCAAACTTTTATTTGGATAAAGGTGCCTACTCTTTGTAATTCTCCCACATATAATGTTTCACTAATTTCACACATTTTGCTCTTAATATCTCTATTATTAGTAAATATTACTTTATTATTCCATTTCCTATCTGTTCTTTCAATCAGTATATGTAAATTTAAAGCATAGTATATTATACACTTTTGACTAAATACTGGATATTCAGTATTCCTGCCATAGTATTTTAAAACCTAGTAAGAACATAATCACTTGGCTTTATCTCATGCTTTTGTCTTTATCATATCTGCTTTGTTCAACAGTATATTATTCTTCATTACCAATATCCGACTTGGCACATAGTATGTGCTAAAAATATTTATCAAATGAATGGGTATATAAAATAAGAATCTAATATTTCATTTGTTATTTTTCCTAATGGAGAGCAGTATCCAAATAAAAATTTGAATTTACTCACATAAACTCCAACTTTATTATAGGTTATATACGACTTATATCTTAGTCCATTTCTGCCTTCAATGCGCTGAGCATTATTTTTAAACTAAGAATTATATATCAAGCCAAAATACTGAAGTACATATGAAAGCACAAAAAGATTTTTTGGGCATTGGAAGGATTCATAAAGTTAAGGACAATTTCTTTACATCTACTTGAAAACGTATTCTAGGAAAAGATGAAGATACAAAAAGAAAGTAAAATTACGTTCAATGTACTAGATCAGGTACAGAGGAAAGGTGAAGAGAAGAAACTGAAAAACATCCTTACAGGCAGCCTGGAAATCAATGAATCTGAATTGGATCAGGTGAGTAGAATATTATGGAAGTAAGAAGGGGCAGGAGGGAAATCTGTAGATTAGCTGTAGTAATCAAGAGCCTGGAAGGTGATCTGGACTAGTGTTAAACAAGAGACTCCATTTGAACTCTATACTTGTGACACTTCCAGTACATGATGGAAAGATTTTTAACTTGAATAATTCTAGGAGAAAATATATACTTTCCCATTGAGTCCTGGTAGTGAAGTGAACAGGATTTGCATAATAATGATCAAGTAATGGCAAAAAATGTAAAAACAAAGATACAACAGATAAAAGAAGAGAATTAAATAAATTAAGAGTGGTGGAGAGAAGGGTAATTGTTTTTATTCTATTTTTCAAATTTATTTATTTTAATTGGAGGCTAATTACTTTACAACATTGTATTGGTTTTGCCATACACTGACATGAATCTGCCCCGGGTGTACATGTGTTCCCCATCTTGAACCCCCCTCCCACCTCCCTCCCCATACCATCCCTCTGGTTCATCCCAGTGCACCAGCCCCAAGCATAATTGTTACAACATCCTATAATGATCTGTAAGATTCTACTCTGTGGAAAAAAAAATTTTTTTATGAACATTCTTCTCATAGGAAAAGTTAATTATTGAGGGTTGGTAATGCAGATGCTGATTGCAGCCATGAAATTAAAAGACGCTTACTCCTTGGAGGGCTTCCCTGGTGGCTCAGAGGTTAAAGCGTCTGCCTCCAATGTGGTAGACCCGGGTACGATCCCTGGGTTGGGAAGATCCCCTGGAGAAGGAAATGGTAACCCACTCCAGTATTCTTGCCTGGAGAATCCCATGGACGGAGAAGCCTGGTAGGCTACAGTCCACAGGGACGCAAAGAGTCGGACACGACTGAGCGACTTCACTTTTCACTTTCACTTTACTCCTTGGAAGGAAAGTTATGACCAACCTTGACAGTATATTAAAAAGCAGAGAAATCACTTTGCCAACAAAGGTTCGTCTAGTCAAGGCTATGGTTTTCCCGTGGTCATGTATGAATGTGAGAGTTGGACTGTGAAGAAAGCTGATCGCCAAAGAATTGATGCTTTTGAACTGTGGTGTTGGAGAAGACTCTTGAGAGTCCCTTGGACTGCAAGGAGATCCAACCAGTCCATTCTAAAGGAGATCAATCCGGGGTGTTCATTGGAAGGACTGATGCTAAAGCGGAAACTGCAATCCTTTGGCCACCTCATGCGACGAGTTGACTCACTGGAAAAGACTCTGATGCTAGGAAAGGTTGGGGGCGGGAGGAGAAGGGGACGACAGAGAATGAGATGGCTGGATGGCATCACCGACTCTGTGGACATGAGTTTGAGTGAACTCCGGGAGTTGGTGATGGACAGGGAGGCCTGGCGTGCTGTGATTCATGGGGTCGCAGAGAGTCGGACACGACTGAGCGACTGAACTGAACTGAATATCATTATTGAGGAAAGAAGAAGTTGATAATCCTCTGTCATATCAGACAACTAAAAGTACTCTAAAATTTATAAATAGATTTGTAAGCTTAGCACAGAAGACACAAGACACTGGTCTTTTACTTGTCATTGCAAATTCTTCAGGATCATTTGTTTTTGAAACTTTTGCATACATTTCCTTGATAAAAATAAAAATAAATCTGCAATAAACTCTCCTGAGGTTTTAAGTATCTAGTTTCAATGGTAATATATTCTTGTGGATCTTAATATGCCTTCTTAACCTAGATAAATTCATTATTTAACTAATATATGGTAAAAAATATATATTTAATTCCACAGGTAACTTAAGTGGGTATATTAGATGCATTTATCCTCAAAATCATATCTTTAAATTGCAATTGAAATAGTCAAAATAATGCATCTATATTAGATTATGAACAGGTGTATTCATAATCTAGGGCTTCCCTGGTGGCTTTATGGTAAAAAAATCTTCCTGCAATGCAGGAGACAGGTTCTATCTCTGGTCTGGAAGATACCCTGGAGAAAGGATTGGCTATCCACTCCAGTATTCCTGCCTGGAGAATCCCATGGACAGAGGAGCCTGGTGGGCTGCAGTACATGGGGTCACAAAGAATTGGACATGACTGAACACCTAACACTTTCACTTCATTTATAGTCTAGATATAAATAGGTCTATGAATAGGTATATTTATGAGTATAGTATCATAATCTAAATATATATATACCAAAATAGAATATAGCCTTTAAGCCTGACACCAAAATGTGCTGTCAAAATAAACAGCATTGAGTTTTATTGTCTCCTCCCAGAAATAATTTATTGTTCTTCATTATTATGAACTACAAATGCTACTGAAAATGTCATAGTTCATTGACTAAATTACACAACTCTTGTTATTTAAATTCTATGTATTTAATCTAATGAGGAACTGACTCTGCTGTATTAAGTATTGTTGTTTTTCAGTTGTTAAGTCATGTCCAATTCTTTTGTGACCCTACGGACTGAAGCCTGCCAGGCTCCTCTGTCCATGGGATTTCCCAGGCAAGAATACTGGAGTGGGTTGCCATTTCCTTCTCCAGGGGATCTTCTCCAGGGACTGAACTCGTGTCTCCTGCTTAGCAGGCAGATCCCTTATCATTGAGCCACAGGGGAAGCCCCTTCCAAACAATATGTATTACTGCTATTATTGTCCTTATTACTATAAGGAAGGTATGGCTATATTATCATTCATAATTGACTGCACATTAAAATATTCAAGTAAGTGAAACAGCCTTATAAGCAGTTTATCCTGGGACAATATGTGCAAAAACAGATACAAGTTATGCGATCAGCTTTTTGTGCCAATTCCCTTTAGCAAAGCAAGCAGCTTGTTCCCCTCTTCTGTAATGACCATTTTTAAGTATATGTTAAGAGTTGGACACGACTGAGTGACTAAGCGCAGCACAGCACACAAGTATGTGTTATTAAATGGAGCAATCTTAAATAAAATTATAAGTTCTACATTTTTATATATAAAATTGGGCTGTGCTAAGTACAAAATTTAGGCCAACTTTAAATCTAAGATTGTCATAGGATAAAATGTAAAAATATTGTATTAAAACGAACAAAACCTATAATTTCACATATTAAAAGGTATTTTATCTTAATTGGTGACGTTTTATCTCTACATTTTCTAATATCTTCATGTTTCTTTGTTCTTTCAAAGGTATTTTTCTTATTATGATGACATAAAGTAATATGATTACAAAATAAAATAATGAGAATAACAGCAAAACTCAACCAAAAGAAAATCACCTGATTAAGTGATGTACCAGACTCTAGCTAGAACAGGATATCCTCTTTCATTTTATTTTCAATAAATGATACTTCACTATTTTATTTCATGTAATATGCTTTATCTAGAGGAAATCCAAAAATTATTGACTTCAAGAAACTAATGAAAATTAATCATAAAATGAAGAATGATCAAGAAAGCCTCAGGAATACAAAGAAGAACAGTTGTGTTAATACTGAAGGCTGAAATTACACAAGTCACAAGAGGTGACTTCTAAACTGAAGTTTTAAGCTTAGAAGAAACTTAAACGAAGAATGAGGGTAATCACTAAGGTCGTTTCAGGCTGAGTGTCAGCCCAGAGAATCAGAAGCTTGCCCATTTGCTTATCTTCAATTAGTTTTGCAGGGTGACAAAATGAATTTTGAGGGTAAAACATGCAGATGGAGACTGAAGAGTTTGGTCAACAGTCTATAAATGATCTTAAATAATATGTTTAGGAGGTAAGATAAAGGCGATAAGGATTTCATGAAAAAATATGAGAAAAGATATATAGCACATTTTGATTTGTAGAAAGATCATTTGAGCAGTGATATGACAAACACTTTCTGAGGCTTTGAAATTAATAAAAGGAAATCATTGCCCTAATGATGATTTTGCTGGAAACCAAGGAGATCTGGAAACAGTAAGGTAGAGGAATTCATAGCTTGGTTGAATCTGAACATCAAAGGTAAAGGAGAAAAGAAGTCTAGAAGGTACTCAAGGCTGTGATTTGACTGTCAGAGCATGTAAAACAGGAGAATATGGAATCAGAAAGACCATATGACAAAGTCTCATTCCCACACTTTAGCTGAGGTTACTATGCCAAAGAAGAAGCAGTTCCACAGGTCTGAAATTGAGTAATGAAGCTTGGGTTGGGGAGAAAGATTATATAATCATGAGCACATTGGTGATATTTAGATATAAGCAAGTAGTACAGAGGCTTCCCAGGTGGCACTAGTGATAAAAAGCCCACCTGCCAATGCAGGAGATATGAGAGATGTGGGTTCGGTCCCTGGGTCAGGAAGATCCCCTGGAAAAGGGCATGGCAAACCACTCCAGCATTCTTGCCTGGAGAATTCTATGGACAGAGAGGCCTGGGATGCTATGGTCCATAGGGTGGCAATGAGTCAGACATGACCAAAGCTACTTAGCATGCATACATGCATGTAGCACAAAATAAGATGACTGAAGAGAAATCCTGATGAACTCCACCATTCAAACAGGGAATGAAGTAAAAGAAGTCCACAATGAGTAGGATAAAGAACAACAAAAGAGGTTAGGGGTTAAAAAAAGCTGTACCAAGGCCAAGAGTACAATTTTTGAAAGATATGGGAGTAGTAAACAGTGCCAAAAATTCAGGGGAGATCACATACATTAACAATCCTCTGATGCATTTGCCACCAGAAGATTATTAAAAACCCCAAATTATTTTGTAATTAAGTCATGGTTATTAGTGAATAGACTTAGTATTGAATGGCAGGGGATGAAGTACATGCACTGATTGACAAGATTCTCTTCTGAAAAGCCCAGTTAAGAAGGGAAGATGAGAGGTGAGGCACTGAAACGTTAATTCAGTTAGAGTGATAATATTTGTATTTGTATAGCACACTGAAGAAAACTGTGGGGGAATTTAAGAAGATATCCTGAAATGTGAGAATTCAGGGGCAGATGTAGGAACCCTGTTAAAAAATACCAATCATGCCTTCTTCAGGAAGGTCATACAATTACCTTAGGAACAATGGACTATAATGCATTAGGAAAAATACTGAAAATTGTACTTGGGTCAAATGTGCTGTTGAAATCATCTCAGTATTTAATTTCAGTTCAGTTCAATCGCTCAGTCGTGTCCAACTCTTTGTGACCCCATGAATCACAGCACGCCTGGCTTTCCTGTCCATCACCAACTCCCGGAGTTTACCTAAACTCATGTCCATCGAGTCGGTGATGCCATCCAACCATCTCATCCTCTGTCGTCCCCTTCTCCTTCTGCCCCCAATCCTTCCCAGCATCAGGGTCTTTTCCAATGAATCAACTCTTTGCATGAGGTGGCCAAAGTAATGGAGTTTCAGCCTCAGCATCAGTCCTTCCAATGAACACCCAGGACTGATCTCCTTTAGGATGGACTGGTTGGATCTCCTTGCAGTATTTAATTTAGGAAGTGAAAAAAGTGAGACTGCTTACACAAACATGTTTTTAGCACTGCATTTTCTTTGTAAAGGAGTAATTCATTCCTGATTTTAAAATGCAGATAATGAACCTGAAATTATTCACCCTGCCATTCCACACAGATCTAATGCTACCCTGGATCAAGGAATTTTACTGACACAGGGAACACAAATTTTTTAGAAGGTCCATGGCTGGGCCTCTTGTCTAACTTCAATAGTAGTATTCTTTGCAGCTGGCTGCCAAAGTTTCCATCTTACACAGTCTTTCCTTGATCACTTTGGCCCAATGACTCCTATATACCTTGATGTACACCATCATGTATTCACAGAAACCAATGACTCTCATGAAACCCAAATAAAATGGATTATTACTAGCGGCAACTAGCCTGAGCTATTCAAACTTACTGACATTTTTACAGGTTATCGTTAGATTTTGGGGATAACTATTTTCAGTTGTGCCTTAAATGTAATTGCAGTGGACCAATCAGGATGTCCTTTGTAAAAGAGGACAGAAGTTTTTTTGTTTGTTTAACTCTGTTTAAATTAGAGAATTTTAAGGATATATGCAGGACATCAAGTAATTTAAAAGGGAAAGATCACAGAGAATAGCAATTTCTTGGGTAGGTGGAAGAGAATAACTTAAGTGAAGCTCCAATATATTGGCTAGTTTGTCAGCTTGTTTTCAGCCTGTTTTTGAGGAAGTAGTGATGTGTTTGAGAATGATGGAGTGATGGTAGGATAGAAGGATTAAGGAAATCATGTTAATTACTTGGAATGGCTTTTTGAAACATGGTAGGGATATCTGAAGAGTATTATATTACAAAGTGCTATGTAATGATGCAGGTTAGGAAAAATGAATTCAGTGTATCACTTCATTGGACCCTGCCTGTGTATGGGAATGAGTGTTGGAGGTAGGTTTTGGTAGGTAGAAGTGTGGGTATGTTTATGTATTTCTTCAGTAGGATTTCCCATAGAAATTAATTTCCATGTGGTAAATTTTTTTTTAAATAGACTTGGTGTTTCTTTGAGGAGATACCTGAATAGAGAGTGAAGGAGCTAAAGATAATACAGGGTGAGGGTTGAAAACTGTGACTTAGGCCAATTTGGGTAGGAAAGAAAAGATTAGGAGAGACTGACAAAGAGACAAAAAGGTGACAAAATCTGGGGATTCTGATGATGTCAAAATATATTGAGAAAAAAGAATTCAGAAAATCATTATTATTGTATTCAGAAGTAGCAGAGACTTCCCTGGCAGACCAGTGATTAAGACTCTGTGCTTCCAATGTCTGGAGTGTGGATTCGATCCTTCATTAGGGAACTAAGATACCACATGCTGCACGCTGCGTCCCCTTGAAAAACTGGAATGTTATAAGTTTTTAGAAGAAATATGACAAAAGTAAAGCCTCTAAAGGAATAAAAAAATCCAATTGAAATGAAAGTCTCAAAAAATGTGAGACAAAGATTCTTTTTCACTGTTATTTTTAAGCTGTTTAATTTTCATATTATTTTGTTGCAGGCTACATCTAACACTAAGATGGTCTATCAATAAAATCCTCTTCTGTTTCACAAGTAGAGAAGTAAATATTGACTAACAATTATAATAACGGCCACAACCAAGCCTCTCAAGACCAGTGCCACCAAGTGGGCCATTCCTTGCAGCCTGGAGAGGGGTCACACCGCATTGTTCTCGGTGCCTCATCCTGACTCAAAGGAAGTTTTCATGATGCCCAGAGGCCCTGACGCCCTCTAAGCAATGGAGGATGTCCTCGGATTCCGTGTAGCAGGAACCCGCTGAGGAGGCATCAGCCTTGACTCTCAAACGGAAGGGAACATCTACCAAAGAAAAGTGATGGCGGTACCTTTAAATCTGATGGGAACCTGGAGGAAGCTCCTGCTGGAAGCTCAGGCACCGCTGTTACCGTTGGAAACCAGGTGGCCATTAGCACCGAATCCTACAGGAAGTCCAGCCAACAAGTTGGGCCATGAGCGCCACTTCCGCTGCTGGTCACCTCGCTTGTGGATCCTCACTCAGAGACCGGCAGCTTCCCAAGAGCCATGATTTCCAGTGGTGATGGACCCTGAGGCTTTTATGAACACTTGCATAAAAGGCATCTTCTGTGAAACTGTCTACTCTGCTCTCCTCACAGACTTGCCTCTATTGTGAGGACAAGGCACCAGCGCTATCACAAGGGACCGGGCTCGGCAAAGGCGAGGAAGCTGGCGGGGCAGGTTCTGCGCAGGCATGGCTGGTGCTCCCATGAGCACCCGCGGGTGGTCACGCCTCAGCGTTGCTCCCGCGAACACTCTGAGGAGCGCAAGAAGAAGAGCTGGCCGCTGCAGAGAAGGCTGCGACCCAGGAGGAGTTCAGAGTGAATGCCCTGCTGCGGCTCCTGAGTTAACCACCACCTACCCTCGGGTCTGGACTGGTGGAAAAGGGGCAGGCGCCCTCTTCAGCGGTTCCCTTCTGAAGACTCTTCCCTCAGCCAGCCCTGAAGATGGTCCACAGCTCAGGCCTCTGGTAGGTAGATATAACCACTGAGTGGTCTTTTTATTTTTACCTGAGGTATAATCGATAAGAATTCTCTACAGTTTGTGATCCATAGAGTCAAGAGCTTTAGTGTAGTCAATAAAACAGAAGTAGATGTTTTTCTGGAAGTCTCTTGCTTTTTTGAGGATGCAGAGGATGTTGGCAATTTGTTCTCTGCTTCTTCTGCCTTTTCTAAATTCAGCTTGAACATTGGTTCACCTACTGTTGTAGCTTGGCTTGGAGAATTTTGAGCATTCCTTTGCTAGTATGTGAGATGAGTGCAAATGTGCAGAAGTTTGAACATTCTTTGGCATTGCCTTTCTTTGGGATTGGAATGAAAACTGACCTTTTCCAGTCCTGTGGCCATTGCTGAGTTTTCCAAATTTGCTGGCATATTGAGTGCAGCGCTTTCACAGCATCATCTTTTAGGATTTGAAATAGCTCAACTGGAATTCCATCACCTCCATCACTCCACTTTGTTTGTAGTGATGCTTCCTAAGGCCCACTTGACTTCACATTCCAGGATGTCTGGCTCTAGGTGAGTGAAAACACCATTGTGGTTATCTGGTCATGAAGATCTTTTTTGTATAGTTCTCTGTATTCTTGCACCTCTTTTTAATATCTTCTGCTTCTGCTAGGTCCATACCATTTCTGTCTTTATTGTGCCTATCTTTGCATGAAGTGTTGCCTTGGTATCTCTGATCTTCTTGAAGAGATCTCTAGTCTTCTCCATTCTATTGTTTTCCTCTATTTCTTTGCACTGACCACTGAGGAAGGCGTTCTTAGCTCTCATCGCTATTCTTTGGAACTCTTTTCCCATTTCATCACAGGTAACCAGATTTTCTGTAGGGGTCCAACATTCTATATCTATTAAAAATAAATACTTTACTTTTCTTCAGTTAGACTTTATCTTATCCAGCACTAAGAACCTTATCTAAAATCCCTACATGAACTTTAAAATTCTTCATCCTAAACTAGAAATGCAGTGTATCCTGGTTTGAGTTGGTGAAATTTCTGAAAGGTAATCTGCAGTGGTCGTTGTCTCTCTCATGCTCTCATTGGGATATTTAAATAATGTTATCTTTTTTAAGAAGGTTTTGACTGTCATTTCGTTTTAAAAAAATATTGTTCCTATAGACTTGATTGATGGGTCAAATATTATTTTTACTTTTCATTAGATAGCTATTTATCTTTGCTCCTTTTCCTTTTCTATTTTAAAATCTTTCAAAAAAATTCTCCTAGTCAGTCTTCTCTTAAAATCAAGAAGACAACAAGAATGCCTACTTGTTGAATGTCTTCGCTTGCAGCCTCACACAAGTTAAGTCCTGTTATTTAAGACATCCAAGATCAGAATTAAGAAACAAGTTACAGGTTCTCTCCCTCAAGCTCATAAATGAATGATATTATCTGTATAATTCTAGTCTACTTTATGTATATAAATAATAATGTATAATAATAATAGTCAACAAAATTAAATAAATATGTCAACTGCACAACTCAATTCTAATTCTTATATAGTATGAGAAAGAAACTTCATGATTAATATTTGCCCTAATGTAAATTAGGAGGCTTCCCTGGTCTCTATGTGGTAAAGAAATGGCCTACCAATGCAAGAGACATGGGTTTGATCCCTGGGTTAGGAAGATCCCCAGGAGAAGGAGATGGCAACCTGCTCCAGTATTCTTGCCTGGAAAATCCCATGGACAGAGGAGCTTGGCAGTCTACAGTCTAAGGGGTCGCAAAACAGTCAGACTAAACAACAACCACAACAAAATAAATTAATGCCTAGCATGTCTTTTTGTTGAATTGCAATTCCTCTTGTTTTACTACTACATGGATGCTTCTATACTAGAAGAGCCTCAATTAACTATGATTTTTAAAATTAAGAAATACATTTTATATCTCTCAAAGATGCTATAAACATGAACTTACTATTATTTGATCTTAAATGAGATCTCTTATGAACCTAAGACATAGTTTCCTTTATATTTTTTAAAACAAAATTTAAGGTACCAATGTTCTCTCACCTATTAACCTATAGATAAAAATTAACAAATACATAAGTATTCATAAATGTGTAAATGCAGGGTTGTAGCAAATTGTCCACTCTGAATCCTTGCTTTAAATTCAAATAAAATGTGATGCCTAAACATTTTCTTATTTTTTTATGATTTTGAGAAAATGATATCAATATGTCATTTTGATACGGTCATTGCCCATAAAATGTAATCAGTTGGCCTCTTTTAATGCCACTGTATGCTGCGTTGGGGTCAGGGAAAAGTAACTGAAAATGGCAACTATCTTTGACCACGTCACACTGAAGGAGTGATCAATGGCAAAGTACAAGGCTGAGTCTTTCTCTGTTTACAAAACAGGAAAAGCATTGTTCTTTTGTCCCAGAGGCAGCAGAAGCAGCAACCGTAAGTGGCTCAGAACAGACAGACACAGCTTGTGAGGTCCTCAAAGTCCAGAAATTAACAACAGCAACATGACAGTTTGGCTGGAGAGAAATGTGCTGTGAAGTCCCTCTTAGGCAGAGCCCGCTTTCGTCTTCTGGGAACAGAGCTGAACTATGCTCTGGAAACTGACAGATCCACTAAATTACATTTCTGGCACCAGGGGCTGGTTTTGTGGAAGACACTTTGTCCGTGGACCTGGGGTGGGGGAATGGTTTCAGCATGATTGAAGTGCATTACATGTACTGTGCACTTTATTTCTATTCTTATTCCATCAGCTCCACCTCAGATCATCAGGCATTAGATCCCAGAGGCTGGGGACCCCTGCAATAAAAAGGAAAATATTTGACCCCATAAATGACAAATATAAAACTAATTTAAGGTATTATTTATTTATAGAGAGCAAAGATTAATAAACTTCAACAAGTGGTAATTATGAAAAAGTGAAGGTTTTCAGAGGGTAATATAGTAGTGAACTCCTAATAGCAACATCAGTGCCATGGACTTTTGTATTGCAGAGTGGACAGTTACTAATACAGTTATTAAAATTGAATCATGTCAATTGTTTGATACCTGGTTAGACCACTTCCATGGTAATAACTTGTGTTGTTATTAGTTGCATTCTGTAAAAGGGGGTATTACATTCAGTTTTCTATTCTATCTTGAGCAGCTGATGAGTCTTAATTTTAATCAGTGTCTCTTATGAAAATAAGTAAAAAGATGGCAGGTTACTGAGAGAACAAAAAATGGGCAATGAAAGCCCCAGGCAAGCAATTTACTATTGACAGAGGCATTTAGCCCTTAAGATCTTTGGGTAGCAATATCATTACAACAAGATAGGTTAGAACTAGAGCACACGTGTTATTTCTAAGTCAAGTTTAATGTTTTGAATCAAAAGTTGAATCCAATATAATAGGATATTTTTTAAACTGATGGTTTTGAGCCAGATACTGTTCTGTGCATTACGTTATTGACTCATCATATCAGTTCTATGGAAGTTGCAACCAGAATTATGTTTAATTTTCAGTGAAGAGATGAACAGAGATGCAGTGATGCACAGAGACATTTTCTAACTTGCCGAAAGCAACACTGTTGCTAAAGAACAGAATCAGAATTTAACCCATGCAGCATCCAGGATTTCTGTACTTATGGAATATTCTATCGGTGCTCAAAATATTCACTGATTCTCTGTCCTTTACTATTTAGGAGAGGTCCAGTAACTTTCCATGATTAAGGGATTTGGGTAAAAATGACATATGCCACTTACATTCAAAAGCTTTAAGAACTAGCCTAGGGGCAGCCACGCATAATTTCTTTTCTCTTCCCATGAGACCATGAGATTATAAATAAAGGTCATTCAGTCAGCCTGGATCCCAACATGAAGACTGTTGGGAGCAGAATTAGCGCCAGTCTGAGATGAACCCATAAGATGAAAAACATTCAGGGTTATAAGCCACACTACAAATTTTAACTGTTGATTACTGCAACATAGCCTAGGTCAACTCAACTGACACATCTCAAAACCATTAACTATTTGGCTTTCGATTATACAGAATGCATATACCTAGTGGCAAATCACATTTAAGATTTTATTAATCGATACCTGTATCAAATAAGAAGGATGTTCACTATTTAATAACATGAAGGATAATGAGTATTAACTAGGATAAATGTCAAGACTCTTCTGCTTGATCTACTGGTCTGAATTAGAGAAAGTCAAATAAATGGACTAAGCCAAAAGAAGAGAATCTGGATGTTACATGGTAAAGCAAAGAATATTTAAAGAACTCCAATAAATCAGATTTTTGCAACTGAGTTTCAGGAACAAATGGCTCTCAATGTATATCAAGTTGGTTTTCTTTTATCTGGATGTGTATTACCTGCATGCATTATGATTTTAATCCCCAAGAGGAGAATGACTTGCTTTATTGGTTATAATTTGAAAAACTCTTCAAATGTTCTGGTACAGGACACTGGATCATGCAACTGTGCTACTGAGGATGGGATGGTCTAGGCAACCCATTTTAATGAAAGTTCTTCTCACCTCCAACACACACACAGAACAGCTCACCGTGCCCAGAGAGAGGGGTCCACATGAAAATGCTGTAGCCCTCACAGCAGTGTTGTAAGCAGTGATGAAGTTCCAGTTGCCAGATGAGGGAAAGACAGATCCTTAAGCAAGTAATTCATCATTGTGTGAATCCATGAAAGCATAATTTTGAAAAGACTCTCGGGAATATACAGGTCTTCTCATTACAGTAATGAATGACCATTTATAAAAGTGTTGTCATTAATCTGAACTCAATGATTTCACTTTCTTAATAGGCAATCATGGCAGTTATGAATAGACTTCTGCTATTAATAAATCGTAGTTTCCTACTTCCCATTTACTTACTTAAAAAAAACTTAATTTATGTGTTATAATGTTTGCAGTTAATCAGTATCTTTCCAGATTCTACATGAAACTAGAGATGATCTTATGACACAGCTCTGGCCAGCCTACAGAAGTGTATAAATAACAAAGAGGACCTTTGAATAAAATAACTTTTTAAGACTATATATTCCGCATAGACTCTAGATTGTGGCAATCTCATTTCATTTCTTCCTGGAATGTAGATACGAAACTGGAGAAGCTGAGCATCTCTTAATACTTTGAGAATGGGAATTATCTGATAGGATTGTAGTGGAGACCTAGACCGTTAATAACAAACTCTGAGTGCAGTACCAGACATGATATGGCTTTCATGTACTCAGTTCATTTCAGTTCAGTTCAGTTGCTGAGTCAGGTCAAACTTTTTGTGACCCCGTGGACCACAGCATGCCAGGCTTCTCTGTTCAGCACCAACTCCAGTAGCTTGTTCAAACTCATGTCCATTGAGTCGCTGAGGCCATCCAATCATCTCATCCTCTGTTGTCCCCTTCTCCACCTGCCCTCAATTTTTCCCAGCATCAGGGTGTTTCCAAACGAGTCAGTTCTTCGCCCCAAGTGGCCAAATTATTGGAGCTTCAGCTTCAGCATCAGTCCTTCCAATGAATATTCAGGACTGATTTCCTTTACCATTTGATCTTACAGTCCAAGGGACTCTCAAGAGTCTTCTCCAACCACAGTTCAAAAGCATCAATTCTTCAGTGCTCAGCTTTCTTTACAGTCCAACTCTCACATCCATACATGACCACTGGAAAAACCATAGCATTGACTAGATGCACCTTTGTTGGCAAAGTAATGCCTCTGCTTTTTAATATGTTGTCTAGGTTGATCGTACCTATTCTTCCAAAGAGCAAGTATATTTTAATATCATGGCTGCAGTCACCATCTGCAGTGATTTTGGAACCCCCCAAAATAAAGTCTGTCACTGTTTCCATTGTTTCCTCATCTATTTGCCATGAAGTGATGGGGCCAGATGCTATGATCTTAGTTTTCTGATTGTTGGGTTTTAAGCCAACTTTTTCACTCTCCTCTTTCACATTCATAAAGACCCTCTTTAGTTCTTCATTTTCTAACATAAGGGTGGTGTCATCTGCATATCTGAGGCTTATTGGTATTTCTCCTGGCAATATTATCCCCGCTCGTGCTTCATTCAGCCTGGCATTTAGCATGATGTACTCTGAATATAAGTTAAATAAGCAGGGTGACAATATAAAACCTTGACTTACTCCTTTCCCAATTTGGAACCAGTCTGTTGTTCCATGTCTGGTTCTAACTGTTGCTTCTTGACCTGCAAAGAGATTTCTCAGTATGCAAGTAAAGTAGTCTACAATTCCCATCTCTTGAAGACTTTTCCAGGTTGTTTTGATCCACACAAAGGCTTTGGCATAGTCAATAAAGCAAATGTTTTTCTGGAATTCTCTTGCTCTTTTGATGATCCAGTGGATGTTGGCAATTTAATCTGTGGTTCCTCTGCCTTTTCTATATCCAGCTTGAACATCTGGAATTCACAGTTCACGTACTGCTGAAGCCTGACTTGGAGAATTTTGAGCATTATTTTGCTAGTATTTGAGAAAAATGCAATTGTGTAGTAGTTTGAACATTCTTTTCCATTGCGTTTCTTTAGGATTGGGATGAAAACTGATCTTTTCCAGTCCTGTGGCCACTGCCGAGTTTTCAAAATTTTCTGGCATATTGAGTTCAGCCCCTAACAGCATCATCTTTTAGGATTTCATGTACTCAGTGACTGCTAATTTATATGTAGCCATATAAATACCAGTATGTTCTGGTCACCCTTAGTGAAAGAGTTTTATTAAACTCTGAAAGAGTAATAGTCTCTTTAACTTAAGGGTGAATTCTAGTTGAAAGAGTTACTTACAAGGAGATTCTTTATAAATTATAAATGTGGCCATGGATCTTGCCTTTACATATCAAACAAGTCTTATTTAAAATACAAGGTGTTATTTTATGCAAATGAGAATGTCACATTAAGCTGGAAATGTTTTCATCTTTTTGCCTTTGAAAAAAATCTAATATCAAAATCCAGTTTTACCTCTAGAGATGATTATGTGAGTCTATTTTTCTCTGAGTTCATAATTTCCAGATGGTATTTATTTTTCCTTTCTCACATCCTAATTCCAATTTAGACTTTCTATAGCTTTAGACAAGTGTTATGTTTAACAAATTCCAATACACACAGCACAAAAAGAAGGATTCGTGAATAATCATAATAAGCATTCTAATTTAAGAGAAGGACAAGTTTTTCACAAAGGTGTTGCTGAAAGTGAAGAAGAGAACTCCTGACACTCCCAAAGCTGAAAGCAAAAGAAAGGACGAGAAGGCAGTACTCAAAGGCTTTCGCAGACACAAATAAAACTGGAAGCCTACATGTCACCCACCTTCTAGAGACCCAAGTCAGTGCAGCTCTGATAGCAGCCCAAATATCCTTGGAAGTTCACCCCCAGGGGAAACAGTCTTGTCCACTACACCAGCACCAAGTTCCCCTGATTGCTAGGTCAGCCATGTAGAAAGCAGCTAACAAGAAACAAGATGCATCATGATGACAACCCCAAGAGCACCAGATCCAGGCGGCTGTGGAAAGCCCTATGACATGGACATGGCCAATATCAGCACCCTTATCAAGCTTGAATTTCGCAATAAGGAGTTCATGATCTGAGCCACAGTCAGCTCCTGGTCTTGTTTTCGCTAACTGTATACAGCTTCTCCATCTTTGGTTGCAAAGAATATAATCAATCTGATTTCGGTGTTGACCATCTGGTGATGTCCATGTGTAGAGTCTTCTCTTGTGTTGTTGGAAGAGGGTGTTTGCTATGACCAGTGCATTCTCTTGACAAAACTCTATTAGCCTTTGCCCTGCTTCATTCCGTGTTCCAAGGCCAAATTTGCCTGTTACTCCAGGTGTTTCTTGACTTCCTACTTTTGCATTCCAGTCCCCTATAATGAAAAGGACATCTTTTTTGGGTGTTAGTTCTAAAAGGTCTTGTAGGTCTTCATAGAACTGATTAACTTCGGCTTCTTCAGCATTACTGGTTGGGGCATAGGCCTGGATTACTGTAATATTGAATGGTTTTCCTTGGAAACGAACAGAAATCATTCTGTCATTTTTAAGATTGCATCCAAGTACTGCATTTCGGACTCTTTTGTTGACCATGATGGCTACTCCATTTCTTCTGAGGGATTCCTGCCCACAGTAGTAGATATAATGGTCATCCGAGTTAAATTCACCCATTCCAGTCCATTTTAATTCACTGATTCCTAGAATGTCGACGTTCACTCTTGCCATCTCCTGTTTGACCACTTCCAATTTGCCTTGATTCATGGACCTAACATTCCAGGTTCCTATGCAATATTGCTCTTTACAGCACCGGACCTTGCTTCTATCACTGGTCACATCCACAACTGGGTATTGGTTTTGCTTTTGCTCCATCCCTTTATTCCTTCTATAGTTATTTCTCCACGGAGCTCCAGTACCATACTGGGCACCTACCGACGTGGGGAATTCCTCATTCAGTATCCTATCATTTTGCCCTTTGTTACTGTTCATGGGGTTCTCAAGGCAAGTATACTGAAGTGGTTTGCCACTCCCTTCTCCAGTGGACCACATTCGGCTGTGGTCCATGTGATCAGATCGCCTAGTTTCCTGTGATTATGATTTCAGTTTGTCTGCCCTCTGATGCCCCCTTGTAATACCTACCGTCTTATTTGGGTTTCTCTTACCTTGGTCGTGGAAAATCTCTTCACAGCCGCTCCAGCAAAGCGCAGCTGCTGTACCTTACCTTGGACGAGGGGTATCTCCTCAAGGCCGCCCCTCCTGACCTTGAACGCGGAGTAGCTCCTCTCAGCCCTCCTACACCAGCGCAGCCACCGCCTGTTGGACGTGGGGTAGCTCCTCTCGGCCGCCGGCCCTGGCCTCAGGCGTGGGGTAGCTCCTCACGGGCGGCACCTCTTTGCATGGTTCATTGCGCCAGGGCCTGCGTCGCTCGCGTCGCGTCTGCGCCGCCGGGGCCGGCTCCTTATTCCGAAATTCAGACTTAAATTGAAGAAAGTAGGGAAAACCACTAGACTATTCAGATATGACCTCAATCAAATCCATTATGATTATACAGTGGAAGTGACAAATAGATTTAAGGGACTAGATCTGATAGATAGAGTGCCTGATGAACTCTGGACGGAGGTTCGTGACATTGTACAGGAGACAGGGACCAAGACCATCCCCATGGAAAAGAAATGCAAAAGAGCGAAATGGCTGTCTGAGGAGGCCTTACAAATAGCTGTGAAAAGAAGAGAGGCGAAAAACAAAGGAGAAAAGGAAAGATATAAGCATCTGAATGCAGAGTTCCAAACAATAGCAAGGAGAGATAAGAAAGCCTTCCTCAGTGATCAATGCAAAGAAATAGAGGAAAACAACAGAATAGGAAAAACAAGAGACCTCTTCAAGAAAATTAGAGATTCCAAGGGAACATTTCATGCAAAGATGGGGCTCGATAAAGGACAGAAATGGTATGGACCTAACAGAAGCAGAAGATATTAAGAAGAGGTGGCAGGAATACACAGAAGAACTGTACAAAAAAGATCTTCACAACCAAGATAGTCACGATAACGTGATCACTGACCTAGAGCCAGACATCTTGGAATGTGAAGTCAAGTGGGCCTTAGAAAGCATCACGATGAACAAAGCTAGTGGAGGTGATGGAATTCCAGTTGAGCTATTTCAAGTCTTGAAAGATGATGCTGTGAAAGTGCTGCACTCAATATGCCAGCAGATTTGGAAAACTCAGCAGTGGCCACAGGACTGGAAGAGGTCAGTCTTCATTCCAATCCCAAAGAAAGGCAATGCCAAAGAATGCTCAAACTACCGCACAATTGCACTCATCTCACACGCTAGTAAAGTCATGCTCAAAATTCTCCAAGCCAGGCTTCAGCAATATGTGAACTGTGAACTCCCAGATGTTCAAGCTGGTTTTAGAAAAGGCAGAGGCACCAGAGATCAAATTGCCAACATCTGCTGGATCATGGAGAAAGCAAGAGAGTTTCAGAAAAACATCTCTTTCTGCTTCATTAACTATGCCAAAGCCTTTGACTGTGTCGATCACAATAAACTGTGTAACATTCTGAAAGAGATGGGAATACCAGACCATCTGACCTGCTTCTTGAGAAACCTGTATGCAGGTCAGGAAGCAACAGTTAGAACTGGACATGGAACAACAGACTGGTTCCAAATAGGAAAAGGAGTACATCAAGGTTGTATATTGTCACCCTGCTTATTTAACTTATATGCAGAGTACATCATGAGGAACGCTGGGCTGGAAGCAGCACAAGCTGGAATCAAGATTGCTGGGAGAAATATCAATAACCTCAGATATGCAGATGACACTACCCTTATGGCAGAAAGTGAAGAGGAACTCAAAAGCCTCTTGATGAAAGTGAAAGAGGAGAGTGAAAAGGTTGGCTTGAAGCTCAACATTCAGAAAACGAAGATCATGGCATCTGGTCCCATCACTTCATGGGAAATAGATGGGGAAACAGTGGAAACAGTGTCAGACTTTATTTTTTGGGGCTCCAAAATCACTGCAGATGCTGATTGCAGCCATGAAATTAAAAGACGCTTGCTCCTTGGAAGGAAAGTTATGACTAACCTTGATAGTATATTAAAAAGCAGAGACATTACTTTGCCAACCAAGGTCTGTCTAGTCAAGGCAATGGTTTTTCCCGTGGTCATGTATGGATGTGAGAGTTGGACTGTGAAGAAGGCTGATCGCCGAAGAATTGATGCTTTTGAACTGTGGTGTTGGAGAAGACTCTTGAGAGTCCCTTATACTGCAAGGAGATCCAACCAGTCCATTCTAAAGGAGATCAATCCTGGATGTTCATTGGAGGGACTGATGCTAAGCTGAAACTGCAATACTTTGGCCACCTCATGCGACGAGTTGACTCACTGCAAAAGACTCTGATGCTGGGAAAGGTTGGGGGAGGGAGGAGAAGGGGACGACGGAGAATGAGATGGCTGGATGGCATCACCGACTCTGTGGACATGAGTTTGAGTGTACTCAGGGAGTTGGTGATGGACAGGGAGGCCTGGCGTGCTGTGATTCATGGGGTCGCGGAGAGTCGGACACGACTGAGCGACTGATCTGATCTGATCTATCAAGCTTGATGGAGAGAAGAAGGCATAGTCCCACTAGATCCTGACTGATGCTTTGGATGTCGCCAAAAGAATTAGGAATAGTATGGACTTAACAGAAGCAGAAGATATTAAGAAGAGGTGGCAAGAATACAGAAAAGAACTATACAAAAAAGTTCTTCAAGACCAAAGGTAATCACGATGTTGTGGTCACTCACCTAGAGCTTCACATCCTATGTGAAGTCAAGTGGGCCATAGGAAGCATCACTACGAGCAGAGCTAGTGGAGGTGAAGGAACTCCAGTTGAGCTATTTCAGATCCTAAAAGATGATGCTGTTAGGGTGATGCAGTCAATATGCCAGCAAATTTAAAAAATTCAGCATTGGTCACAGGTCTGGAAAAGGTCAGTTTTCATTCCAATCCCAAAGAAAAGCAATGCCAAAGAATGCTCAAACTACCTCACAATTGCACTCATCTCACACGCTAGCAAAGTAATGCTCAAAATTCTCCAAGTCAGGCTTCAATAGTACATGAACTGTGAACTTCCAGATATTCAAGCTGGATTTAGAAATGACAGAGGAACCAGAGATCAAATTGCCTATATCCATTGGATCATCAAAAAAGCAAGAGAGTTCCAGAAAAACATCTATTTCTGCTTTATTGACTATGCCAAAGCCTTTCACTGTGTAGATCACAATAAACTGTGGAAAATTCTTCAAGAGATGAGAATACCAGACGACTTTACCTGCCTCCTAAGAAATCTGTATGCAGGTCAAGAAGCAACAGTTAGAACTGGACATGGAAAAACAGACTGGTTCCAAATAGGAAAAGGAGTACATCAAGACTGCACTTGCCACCCTGATTATTTAACTTATATGCAGATTGCATCATGCAAAATGCCGGGCTGGATAAGCACAAGCTAGAATTACTATTGCCAGGAAAAATATCAATAACCTCAGATATGCAGATGATACCACACTTATGTCAGAAAGCGAACAAGAGCCA
The DNA here is from genome assembly GCF_049115385.1 of Moschus berezovskii. Taxonomy (NCBI): domain Eukaryota; kingdom Metazoa; phylum Chordata; class Mammalia; order Artiodactyla; family Moschidae; genus Moschus; species Moschus berezovskii. Next base: position 10,362,881 of record NC_142476.1, read on the forward strand.
AAGAGCCTCTTGATGAAAGTGAAAGAGGAGAGTGAAAAAGGTGACTTAAAACTCAACATTCAGAAAACTAAGATCATGGCTTCTGGTCCCATCACTTCATGGCAAATAGATGGGGAAATTTTGGAAACAGTTACAGACTTAATTTCTGTGGGCTCCAAAATCACTGCAGATGGTGAATGCAGCCATGAAGCTAAAATACACTTGCTCCTTGGAAGAAAAGTTATGACCAACCTAAGCAGCAAATTAAAAAGAAGAGACATTACTTTGTCAACAAAGGTGCATCCAGTCAAAGCTTTGGTTTTTCCAGTAGTCATGTATGGATGTGAGAGTTGGAGCATAAAGAAAACTGAGTGCTGAAGAATTGATGCTTTTGAACTGTAGTGTTGGAGAAAACTCTTGAGAGTCCCTTGGACAGCAAGGAGATCCAACCAGTTCATTCTAGAGCAAATCAATCCTGAATATTTATTGGAAGGACTGATGCCGAAGCTGAAGCTCCAATACTTTGGCCACCTGATGCCAAGAGCTGACTCATTTGAAAAGACCCTGATGCTGGGAAAGACTGAAAGCGAGAAGAGAAGGGGACGACAGCAGACAAGATGGTTGGATGGCATCACCGACTCAATGGATATGAGTTTGAGTAGGTTCCAGGAGTTGGTGATGGACAGGGAAGCCTGGTATGCTACATTCCATGGGGTCAAAAGGAGTCGGACATAACTGAGTGACAGAACTGAACTGAACTGAACAGATTTAGGTTCTTCCCTGGTGGCTCAGAGGTTAAAGCATCTGCCTGCAATTCAGGAGACCCAGGTTCAATCCCTGGGTTGGGAAGATCCCCTGGAGAAGGAAATGGCAACCCACTCCAGTATTCTTGCCTGGAGAATCCCATGGACGGAGGAGCCTGGTGGGCTACTGTCACAGGGTCGCAAAGAGTCGGACACAACTGAGTGACTTCACTTCCACTTTTCACTTTCTTTCAAACTGATTTGTAACCCAGAAACAGACTCACAGACTTCAAAAATATACTCATGGCCTCCTAAGGGGAAAGGTGGAGTGGTGAGGGATAAATTAGGTGTTGAGATTAACAAACACACATTATTATATATAAAACAGATAAGCAACCAGGATCTATTGTATGGCACAGAGAACTATGCTCAGTATTCTGTAATAACCTTTATGGAAAAAGAACCTGAAAAAGAATGGACATATGTGTGTGTGTGTGTGTGTGTGTGTGTGTGTGTGAATCACTCTGCTGTACACTTGAAACTAACACAACATTGTAAATCAACTATGTGCATGCTAAGTTGCTTCAAACATGTCAGACTCTTTACAACCCTATGAACTGCAGCCCATCAGGTTCTTCTGTCCATGGAATTCTCCAGGCAAGGATACTGGAATGGGTTGCCATTTCCTTCTCCAAGGCATCTTCCCAACCCAGGTATTAAACCCGTGTCTCTTGCATTTCCTGCATTGACAGGCAAGTTCTTTACCACTATTGTCACCTGGAAAGCCACTATACTAAGTAAAGTTAAAAAGAAAAAAGCCCAAATACAACTGGCAAATTCTAAATAAATTTTTCTCCATAATAAAATGAACACACACACACATACACAAAGAAGCAACAGGGGATGGGCACAACTCTGTAGCATATACTACATATGTCAAGGTCTTCTAGCTGTGAGGTGAATGCTTTCACCAGAAACTTTTCATTCTTTGTAATTTTCCCTGAGTGCTTTTTTTCCCTTCCCTCATGTTTGTATCTAAAAGGAGTGTAGAGGAGGTCTTCACTTTCCTGGGCTGGATGGTACTAATAGTGAGCCTTTCTTTTTCCGTTTACAAGAACTGAGTTGTAGTCAGAGGTTAAAAAATTATAGATACCTGTTTGTCAATTTCTATAGATTTCACTAGCTGTGTAAGTGTCTTTTCAAAGAACTCAGAACTAGTAACTGCAATGACAATAGATATCAGTTCATATCTTTAACATGGACCTTATTTGAAAACAAAAACAAAAACCAAACAGTCTTCTCCCTACCATTAACAGGTGTTTTTCTTCTACAATGGTTAAGGGGTAAATTAGTGGTTTTTTTCTCCTTATCCCAGTCTGAGGATAAAATTTAAAATATTTGCAGTTGAGGACTATATTACAGAAGAAAGAGCACAGTTTAAAACAAGAACATAATAATATCTTCACTATCTTCCTTCCGTATTTTAATTCATTCCATTCTAGACTTTATAGTGTGCCATTTAGAATGACCTACTCTGAAATCCAATTTCAATACTATGAAGAATTTGTGTATTGTGTGATATAAAAATGACTTTTCATCTATATTAATAGTGGAGTGTATATTTATGTAACAGGATGGTATGCTAATACCTCATCAGGTATGTCTTGATCTGGGAGCTCAAGTAATTATATTAGAGCTTTACCTCTATATTTTGTGGGTGCCCTTTGAATTTCTTGCATTGAATGTGATGGTAGATGCTCTTCAAATGGAGTAAAAGATGGCCATCATGAGCTTAATGTTACTCACTATATAGAACTTCTAATCTGAAATAGAAATGACCTTTCACAAAGCTACAGATTAATTCCAAGGAATATTTGGGTTATCTTGGCTTGTAATTTTTTCCTACCCTTGTATAAGGGTTGGGAATGATATAATTCATGGTCTGTTCAAACTACAGAAAGTATTGCCTTTTTATAATTGAGCCTCAGATAAGGTTAGGAAAAGTGATTTTTTTGTTTAGTTTTATTGAGGCTTAATTGACATATAAAACTGTGAGCTATTTAAATTGTATATCACGGTGACTTGATATATATTGTGAAAAGATTCCTCCCGTCTATTTAATAACTACATTCATTACTTCAATTTTTTTTTAAATTTTGTGTGTGTGTGTGTGTCAATCTTTTAGTAACTAGGAATCAAGAATCACTAGAACAAGAAAGAATATGAAGGCACCAGTCCATAAAAAAAGGGCCTGTGTCTGAATATCTGTGTCAGTGGAAATAGCCTTAAAGAGACTGAGAAGAACTGGACCTTTATTTTTTTTTAATTTTTAAAATTAATTTTATTGCAATATAGTATGACCTAAATCAAATCCCTTATGATTATACAGTGGAAATGAGAAATAGATTTAAGGGACTAGATCTGATAGACAGAGTGCCTGATGAACTATGGACGGATGTTTGTGACATTGTACAGGAGACAGGGACCAAGACCATCCCCGAGGAAAAGTAATGCAAAAAAGCAAAATGGCTGTCTGAGGAGGCCATACAAATAGCTGTGAAAAGAAGAGAAGTGAAAAGCAAAGGAGGAAAGGAAAGATATAAGCATCTGAATGCAGAGTTCCAAAGAATAGCAAGGACAGCTTTAGCATCAGTGTTTCCAATGAACACCCAGGATTGATCTCCTTTAGAATGGACTGGTTGGATCTCCTTGCAGTCCAAGGGACTCTCAAGAGTCTTCTCCAGCACCACAGTTCAAAAGCATCAGTTCTTCGGCGATCAGCTTTCTTCACAGTCCAACTCTCACATCCATACATGACCACGGGAAAAACCATAGCCTTGACAAGACGGACCTTGGTTGGCAAAGTAATGTCTCTGCTTTTTAATATGCTATCTAGGTTGGTCATAACTTTCCTTCCAAGAAGTAAGCGTCTTTTAATTTCATGGCTGCAGTCAGCATCTGCAGTGATTTATGAAGTGTTAATTCAAATTTAAGAAACTTATTAAATTTATCATTCTAATTGGACTATTCCTCTTCAATGCTAATCAATTCAACTAAAATTTTCAATTATTTATTGAAATGATAAGATGTAGACTCATTTAAATTGACCAAAGTATTAAAGTAAAGCTTTAAATTCTTAAATTCATCAAAAATATTCTATCTAAAATAATATTCAATAGTAAACTTTTGTTGTTCTGTTAGGGAAGCACACTGACTGAAACCGCCCACCCTGGCCAGGCACCATACTAACCATTTGCATGAGTTGCTTTACAACAGAAGGCCCTGGAAAGGAACACGGAACTAATAAGCCACCACCAACTGGAAGAGTTCAGAAAGGGTCAAAAGGAGACACTACATATCTGATCACCTCTCAGAATCTTTCTCTCTGACATCCATCTTGGCTGAACAAGGCGTGCACCACCAGAAAGGACTCTGGGTCAGAATGATTGGCTAAAGCCAACCAGGAAACTAATCCCATCACCATAAAACCCTAGACTGTGAGCCATGTGGCAGAGCTGTTCTCCTGGGTTCCCTTACCTTATTGCTCTCCACCCGGGTGCCCCTTCCTAATAAAATCTCCTGCTTTGTCAGCACATGTGTCTCCTCGGATAATTCATTTCTGAGTGTTAGACAAGAACCCAGTTTCAGGCCCTGGAAGGGGTTCCCCTTCCTGCAACAGTTCAGTCGCTAAGTTGTGTCTGACTCTTTGTGACCCCACGGACTGCAGCATGCCAGATTTCCCTGTCCTTCACCATCTCCCAGAGTTTGCTCAAACTCATGTCCTTTGAATCAGTGATGCCATCCAACCATCTTGTCATCTGTCTCCTCCTGCCTTCAATCTTTCCCAGCATCAGGGTCTTTTCCAATGAGTCACTTCTTTGCATCAAGTGGCCCAAGTGTTGAAGTTTCAACATCAGTCCTTCCAGTGAATATTCAGGGTTGATTTCCTTTAGGACTGACTGGTTTGTTATTTTAAATTTATTTTTGAATAGAGACACTTATTTAGAAACTAATAAAATTATAGGTGGCATGTTATTACACCCACAGATTACATTTCAGTTTGTTAGATAAAAGAAAATGCTAGAAATAATCAGTATATAATTTCCTTTAATAATCTTCCCAAATTCAAATGTACTAAAAATTTTCCAGGTCCTTTAGAAATTGTGGCTTATGAGACAATAGGGTGTCTGAGCTATAGACTTCATTATTTCCCTGCCTCAGCATGAGGTATTACAGATGTTATTAACACCTCCACTCCTGGGAGAAACCTGGGAGGAAGTTGCCCAAAATTCTCATTAATTTTAGGAGGCGAAAATTGTGACAATCTGAATAAATAATTAGTGTTAATTGTATTTTTACACATGCTACATTTTACTACCAAAAAAAGGATGAGTTGAAGGGGAGAAGTTTAAAATACCTCTCATGCTAAATTGATCCAGTTTTATTACAAATTATTTCTCAACCAAAAAATGTATGAACAGCTACACAATCAGAAGGAAGAGAATGTTGGAGAAAATATTATTCAAATAACTGATAAACACAGAAATGCATAATCCATTTTATTTGCATCAAATCAACCTGAAGGAAAATTTATGAGTATTTCAGCATACTTGTATTTATTGAATCCTGAAATAAAACTAGCCTCTAACCATCTCAAGCATAAAAATGAAGGCTCATATACCATGTATCTAAATATTCAAAATACATAAATCAAGACAAAGCATTATATGAGATATGTTCTATCATCCTACAAAGAAAATTTCATTACAACCTGAAAGGCAAGGATGGGGTTTGGAATTCTTGGACCCATTTTATATCAGAATTGGAGACACAAGTGAAACAACCAGTGTGGACATGTGTGTAACTCCAAAGATTACTCCTCCATAGGGACCAGTAAGGCCACAGAGAAATCCTTTAAATGATAAGATACCACCTAAAAATTGATGTTTTACATCTAAATAATTTAGTTCAGAACTATGTGAGAGACAATAACAATTATACTTCAAAAGGGTTTGCTAATGGGTTAAAAAGCAAGGAGTCATCTCTAGTTTTGGTAACATGACTCTGGTTTATAATTCTATCATTCTAACTATACTGGAGAAACCTCTAGAAAATTTTGAAGTATTGTCAAAATTTTTAAAGCCTATTATGAGTGGCATGATCTAGAAAGCATATAGATTAATACCTAGAGAAATGGAGATAAAAGAACAACCCAAAATAAATGTGACTACATCTAAATAAAACTAAATTTAAGAACACAAAAAAAGACATAAATTGAAGGTCTAATCAGGCAGTGGAATCAGTGCCAAATAAGACAAAGATACTAGCTGAAAGGCTCCACAACTTGACTCTAGTGTTAAGGAGAAGTAAGGGAATATTTGTACATAATCAAACTTTTTGAAATATTAATTGAAACCATGCACACAGCTGGAGAGAAAAGAACATCTTCCTGAGGTCAAAGCTTAAAAACTAGTTATTAAGATTTTTAAAACATAAGGTGTAAATTATGACTTTCAGTTCAGCTCAGTCGCTCAGTCGTGTCTGACTCTTTGCAACCCCATGAATCACAGCACGCCAGGCCTCCCTGTCCATCACCAACTCACAGAGTTCACCCAAACTCATGTCCATCGAGTCGGCGATGCCATCCAGCCATCTCATTCTCTGTCGTCCCCGTCTCCTCCCAACCCCAAACCCTCCCAGTATCAGACTCTTTTCCAGTGAGTCAACTCGGTGCATGAGGTAGCCAAAATATTGGAGTTTCAGCTTTAGCATCAGTCCTTCCAACGAACATCCAGGATTGATCTCCTTTAGAATGGACTGGTTGGATCTCCTTGCAGTCCAAGGGACTCTCAAGAGTCTTCTCCAACACCACAGTTCAAAAGCATCAGTTCTTTGGCGATCAGCTTTCTTCACAGTCCAACTCTCACATCCATACATGACCACTGGAAAAACCATAGCCTTGACTAGACGGACCTTGATTGGCAAAGTAATGTCTCTGCTTTTAATAGACTATCTAGGTTGGTCATAACTTTCCTTCCAAGGAGTAAGCGTCTTTTAATTTCATGGCTGCAATCAGCATCTGCAGTGATTTTGGAGCCCCCCAAAATAAAGTCTGACACTGTTTCCACTGTTTTTCCATCTATTTCCCATGAAGTGATGGGACCAGATGCCATGATCTTTGTTTTCTGAATGTTGAGCTTCAAGCCAACCTTTTCACTCTCCTCTTTCACTTTCATCAAAAGGCTCTTTAGTTCCTTTTCACTTTCTGCCTTAAGGGTGGTGTCATCTGCATATCTGAGTTTATTGATATTTCTCCCAGCAATCTTGATTCCAGCTTGTGCTTCTTCCAGCCCAGCGTTCCTCATGATGTACTCTGCATATAAGTTAAATAAGCAGGGTGACAATATACAACCTTGATGTACTCCTTTTCCTATTTGGAACCAGTCTGTTGTTCCATGTCCAGTTCTAACTGTTGCTTCCTGACCTGCATATAGGCTTCGCAAGAGGCAGGTCAGGTGGTCTGGTATTCCCATCTCTTTCAGAATGTTCCACAGTTTATTGTGATCCACACAGTCAAAGGCTTTGGCATAGTCAATGAAGCAGAAAGAGATGTTTTTCTGGAACTCTCTTGCTTTCTCCATGATCCAGTGGATGTTGGCAATTTGATCTTTAGCAGCACTAAAATGACACTAGATCCACACTCCTTCAGGTGCAAGTTTACTAGCAGGAATTTTAAGCTGCTAGTCTCTGGAACTTTCAGCTTTCTTCTATTAACATGACCTTCTCTTGTGTTACTCTGCTCTCTGTTCTGCAACATTCCTGAAAAGTATTGATGGGAAAATCTAATGTGAACTTGCCTGACAATCTGAAACTGAACAGTGATCTTCTAGCTACTCCACTGTTGCTTGGGGAAAAATCATTAAGAGATAAGTTTCACCTTTCAATAAATGTGGCATCACCAATGAGCTTGATGACACAGAAAATTGTATCTATATCAAAAAAGTGTAATCAGCAAGCACCATCGGCTCAACAAACATGAGTTTGATCATGGCACACTCCAAGAGATAGTGAAGGACAGAGGGACCTGGCGTGCTGCACTCCATGGGGTCACAAATAGTCACACATGACTTAGAGACTGAACAAAAAATCAGTCAGAAAGTTATTTTAAAGAGATGGACTTTGTGCATGTCTTTTAGAAACACTTAATTTATGTATATTTTCTTTTTTTTTTTTGCAGAAAACCCTGAATAACTCAAATAAAAGACCACATCCTTTGTGTATAAAATAAGGAAAATACATGAGTAGTGAAAAAGCATTATTATATCGTTCAAATGAAGACATGTTTCCTTCTGTAATGTACAGGAAATAATAGCACATCCTAAAATTGGATTCATTTTAGAGTTAATGAGATAAATAACACCTTATTGCCAAATTCAGACTTAAATTGAAGAAAGTAGGGAAAACCACTAGACCATTCAGATATGACCTCAATCAAATCCCTTATGATTATACAGTGGAATTGACAAATAGATTTAAGGGACTAGATCTGATAGATAGTGTGCCTGATGAACTCTGGAAGGAGGTTCGTGACATTGTACAGGAGACAGGGACCAAGACCATCCCCATGGAAAAGAAATGCAAAAAAGCAAAATGGCTATCTGAGGAGGCCTTACAAATAGCTGTGAAAAGAAGAGAAGCAAAGGAGAAAAGGAAAGATATAAGCATCTGAATGCAGAGTTCCAAAGAATAGCAAGGAGAGATCAGAAAGCCTTCCTCAGCGATCAATGCAAAGAAATAGAGGAAAACAACAGAATAGGAAAAACAAGAGATCTCTTCAAGAAAATTAGAGATTCCAAGGGAACACTTCCTGGAAAGATGGGCTTGATAAAGGACAGAAATGGTATGGACCTAACAGAAGCAGAAGATATTAAGAAGAGATGGCAAGAATACACAGAAGAACTGTACAGAAAAGATCTTCACGACCAAGATAATCACAATAACGTGATCACTGACCTAGAGCCAGACATCTTGGAATGTGAAGTCAAATGGGCCTTAAAAAGCATCACTACGAACAAAGCTAGTGGAGGTGATAGAATTCCAGTTGAGCTATTTCAGTCTTGAAAGATGATGCTGTGAAAGTGCTGCACTCAATATGCCAGCAGATTTGGAAAACTCAGCAGTGGCCACAGGACTGGAAAAGGTCAGTCTTCATTCCAATCCCAAAGAAAGGCAATGCCAAAGAATGCTCAAACTACCGCACAATTGCACTCATCTCACACGCTAGTAAAGTCATGCTCAAAATTCTCCAAGCCAGGCTTCAGCAATATGTGAACCGTGAACTCCCAGATGTTCAAGCAGGTTTTAGAAAAGGCAGAGGAACCAGAGATCAAATTGCCAACATCCGCTGGATCATGGAGAAAGCAAGAGAGTTCCAGAAAAACATCTCTTTCTGCTTCATTGACTATGCCAAAGCCTTTGACTGTGTCGATCACAATAAACTGTGGAACATTCTGAAAGGGATGGGAATCCCAGACCACCTGACCTGCCTCTTGCGAAGCCTATATGCAGGTCAGGAAGCAACAGTTAGAACTGGACATGGAACAACAGACTGGTTCCAAATAGGAAATGGAGTGCGTCAAGGCTGTATATTGTCACCCTGCTTATTTAACTTATATGCAGAGTACATCATGAGGAACGCTGGGCTGGAAGAAGCACAGCTGGAATCAAGATTGCCGGGAGAAATATCAATAACCTCAGATATGCAGATGACACCACCCTTAAGGCAGAAAGTGAAGAGGAACTCAAAAGCCTCTTGATGAAAGTGAAAGAGGAGAGTGAAAAGGTTGGCTTGAAGCTCAACATTCAGAAAACAAAGATCATGGCATCTGGTCCCATCACTTCATGGGAAATAGATGGGGAAACAGTGGAAACAGTGTCAGACTTTATTTTGGGGGGCTCCAAAATCACTGTGGATGCTGATTGCAGCCATGAAACTAAAAGACGCTTGCTCCTTGGAAGGAAAGTTATGACCAACCTTGATAGTCTATTAAAAAGCAGAGACATTACTTTGCCAACCAAGGTCCGTCTAGTCAAGGCTATGGTTTTTCCAGTGGTCATGTATGGATGTGAGAGTTGGACTGTGAAGAAAACTGAGCCTTGAAGTATTGATGCTTTTGAACTGTGGTGTTGGAGAAGACTCTTGAGAGTCCCTTGGACTGCAAGGAGATCCAACCAGTCCATTCTAAGGGAGATCAATCCTGGGTGTTCATTGGAAGAACTGATGCTAAAGCTGAAACTGCAATACTTTGGCCTCCTCTTGCCACTAGTTGACTCACTGGAAAAGACTCTGATGCTGGGAAGGATTGGGGGCGGGAGGAGAAGGGGACGACAGAGAATAAGATGGCTGGATGGCATCACCGATTTAATGGACATGAGTTTGGGTGAACTCTGTGAGTTGGTGATGGACAGGGAGGCCTGGCGTGCTGTGATTCATGGGGTCGCAAAGAGTCAGATATGACTGAGTGACTGAACTGACTGAATTGAATATATTCTATATACAAGCGTTATGGAATGCCTTGCTCTTTGAAGAGTATGACTATTAGCAATGAGTTGTTGACCTTAAGCTCTTGTAGAAAGACAGGTAAAAACAACCTGCTTATAAGTTATGTCATGAGTTTCAACACTGCATTCTTTAGATGTCTGCATAAGTTTTCTGCCCTCCTTTCGATCTTGACACGTTTTTAATTCACTGTCTGGGACAACCTCAATCAGTCAGATTCACAGAAAATCTGACTAACCTTGTATCAAAAAACAATGGTGTAGTTACCGATGGACCTTAAGTTGCCATATTAGAAAGATGGAGATCAATATTAAGATGAATGTAAATGATGTAAAATAGGTTTAAAAATTTTAGATGAGTGCTAATGTTATTAATAAATATTTGAAATTAGTGGTAAAGAGCCACCTGCCAATGCAGGAGACATAAAAGATGTGGATTCGATCACTGGGTTGGGAAGATCCCCTGGAGGAGAGCATGGCAACCCACTCTACTATTCTTGCCTGGAGAGTCCCCATGGCAAGAGAAGCCTGGCAGGCTACAGTCCATAGAATCACAAAGAGTCAGACACAACTAAAGTGACAGCACGCTTACCCCATATTGTTAAGATCATGTTATCTCAAGGTTATAAATTATCTTGCTTTTCTTAATGAAAATATGCAATATTTTTAATGGAAGGTTGTCTACTCTAACTGGAAATTAAAAAAAAAAAAAAGAACAATTTGTTGACTTAAAAAAATAATCACAACCTAAAAGTTAAGAGCTATGTTTTAGTCAGTGGAAATTTTTCAGACATAAGCCTGGAGGCAGCATTTCAAGGCCCTGAGAGACCTGCTCCAAGAAAGCGGGGTGAGGGCTAGGTAGGAGTCAGATTATATAGAAGTTTGAAACAAAGGGCAGGTAGTATGAAACATCAACAGTATTTTTGTGAATTAAAGAAAACCAGATATCTCAAGTTAAGGAATTCAGTGCTTTTCTATGTATGCTCATGTTCATGCTTAGTCGCTCAGTCGTGTGTGACTCTCTATGACCGCATGAATGCAACCCGCCAGGCCTCCATGTCCCTGAGGATTCTCCAGGCAAGAAGACTAGAGTGCATTGCCATGCCCTCCTCTAGGGGATCGTCCCAATTCAGAGATCGAACCCTGGTCTCCTGCATTGTAGGCAAATTCTTTACCATCTGAGTTACTAGGGAAGCCCTTTCTTTGTATGGGAATATGCAAGAGTCTAAGCTCACTGAAATCATTCCTTTCATATCATCTCAGCTATCTGGGCCAGTATCCTGTGTTTGCACAGCCTGAGCTTCCTTGGGGCTCCTGGGTAGGGAGTGACTGAAGCCTGATGGCTGCTGATCACAGGGATTCTTCTCCTTCTTAGGGGTCATGGGGGGCTGGAATCGCTGATGACTGTGACATCCTTGCTTATTGATATGGCAGGAAATATTCCATTTATCACATTTCATGGCATTTTTGCTACTTCATTGTCTTACATTTATAACCCCCTATGTGCATGCCTGTTCACTTCACTTATGTGCATGCCTGTTTTTAATAAGTTACTTCAGTAGTGTCCGACTCTTTGTGATCCAGTGGACTGTAGCCAGCCAGGCTCCTCTGTCCATGAGATTCTCCTTGCAAGAGTACTGGAGTGGGTTGCCATTTCTTTCTCTAGGGGATCTTCCCTACCCATGGATGGAACCCGAATCTGTCTCCTGCATTGGCAGGTTGGTTCCTTACCACCAGAGCCAATTGGGAAGCCCTAAGCAAGTACATGTCAGGTGGCTCAGTGGAAAAGAATCTGCCTGTCAATGCAGGAACCACAGAAGACATAGTTCGATCCCGGAATCATGATGATCCCCTGGAGTAGGAAATGGCAACCCACTCCAGTGTTTTTACCTGGGAAATCCTATGGACAGAGGAGCCTGGTGGGCTGTAGTCCATGGGTCACAGAGAGTTAGACATGACTGAGTGACAGAACTTGAACACACATATCTATGTATCTAAGTAGTATCTCTCTTGATCTAGAAGAGAAAACTCCTAGCTATTAATTTGATTTTTCTATGATACAGTAATATTCTTTAAAATGATATTTTCATGGCCTTCAGATTTTAAGAGCATGAAATTTACCAGTTACATTAATTTGCAAATGCATTCACTCAAACCAAAAGGTATACTTCTCCATACAGTTTAATTATCTCTATACTGTAAATGTATAAAATATTTAGATCATATATGAAAGTAATGACAGAATGATTAAAGCATATAAATTGTCTTTTCAATTTTTAGACATTCCTTGCTATAGGTGACTCTGGTATGAACATTTATTCCATGTTGATTTACTTGGATCATTTGGGACTAACTGTCAGCTGGAATAATGACAATTTTTGTGGTCAATGTAGAAAATCACAGAAAAAGCATTTTATCTTGCTTGACTCATTGTATACCAATCACCATAGTATATTAATTTGATCTGATAGGAATACTGTAATAGGAACAGAACAGAAGCTACAACTGCAGCTGCTCATTAGTTTTCAGCATTTCATCAAATTTTCCTAGATTTTGCCATAGGCAAAACTGGGGAGTTAAATATGGAAGCAATGGGAATAATCATATCCACATCTCAAATATATCAATGTGATCCAAGCTTTCACTAATTTCATAAGCATATATATTTTAAGTAGATAAATATAAATATATATATATATATTTATATACACACACACATATACATATATATGTTAGTTGCTCAGTCTTGTCCAACTCTGCAGTCCTGTGGACTATAGCCCACCAGTCTCCTCTGTCCATGGGATTTTTTTCAGGCAAGCCTAGTCGAGTGGGTAGCCATTCCCTTCTCCAGGGAATCTTCCCCACCCAGGGATCAAACCTGGGTCTCCTGCATTACAGGCAGATTCTTTACATCTAAGCCACCAGGGAAGCCCACATATTATATGTAAATTTTTGTTTGATGTGTACTGAAATCCTTAATCCTCATTCGCTTCTGCCTACCTCAGTAGCCTTTTTTCTCTGAATCATGAATTCATCAAGTGATTTCTATAATTTGTTGAGTAAATCAAGGGGCGATATTCATGCAGTAACATGAACTTGAGATATAACTGAAGAAGTTAAAAAACATGACCCCCAAATTCTTTGATTGTATCCCCTTTAAGTTTACTACTGCTTCAACCAATAATACAGTGGTAAAGATCTAACTGATCTTTGAGGCCATTTGGAAAACACAGCTGGTGATTCCTATAAATCTTGGGTGTATTTCTTTTTACAGTTCAGTTACTAGAAAATTGCTCCTTTTGCATCTTGAGTTCATGTTTTTAGGCAGTTCCAGATAGAGAATGAGATGGTTGGATGGCATCACTGACTTGATGGACATGAGTTTGAACGAGCTCCAGGAGGTGACAATGGGCAGGGAAGCCCGGTGTGCAGCAGTCCATGGGATCACAAAGAGCTGGACACGACTGAGCAACTGAACTAACCAAGAGAAGTGTTCAGTCCAGAGCTACATTTAACCTACCACTGAAGCAAGACCTGAAATATTTTCTGCATCGTGCTCTGAATTCAGTGCTTCCAGTGTGGGTAGTGGTTGTGGTTGTTCCGTCACTCAGCTGTGTTCAGTTCTTTGTGAATCCATGGATGGCAAAATGTCAGGTTCCTCTGTCCTTCATTGTCTCCCAAATTTGCTCAGATTCATCTCCACTGAGTTAGTGATGCTAGTGGGTAGTGGTTACAGGTACCATTCTTGGCTCAGCTCTTAGCACTGTTCCCTTTAATCCTCTCAGACCCTTCTTCCCCCAGTTGTCATCTCCTGCAGGTGAGATCAGTTGCCTACAGAAGAAGCTTCCCCAGATCTCTGGGGTTCTCCCTTTGCACAGCTCTCTCCTTTCTGATATTCTGTTTTATGAACTCCAGCCATCTTAATCTCCCTGGAGTCTCAGCTCTGTCTCCTCAGCTCATGAAACCAATCTGAGCTTCACTTGGATCTCCCCCTCCATAAACTCTTAACAAAATGAAAAGACAACTCATGGAATGGGAGAAATATTTGCAAACAATATAAACAACACAGGATTAATTTCCAAAATAGAAAACAAAAAACCTAATTTTCTAGCTCTTTGTGACCTCTTGGACTATAACCTACCAGGTACCTCTGTCTATAAGCTTCCATTCTCTCAGGGCTTGATTTCCTGTGTTGACTGCTGACTGGCATCTGAAATGCCAATGTTTTGACTATTTCACTGTTTACTTTGGTTTTAGGTCAGAAGGTAAATCTCATCACTGCTGGTCCATGAGAGCTAGAAATGTCAGCCTTGACAGCATTCGTGCAACTCTTGATTTCACCTCCTTGATGATACACACCGATGAGAAGAAAGTGAATTATGAAAAATATTTTTATTAATAATGTTTTCAGTGAATAGGGGCATCTTACACTAAATACATTAGCAGTAAATCCATTATAATAATACATTATGAAAAAAGTATATGTGCATCTAGATTTCCTTATAAAGACAAAACTTCAAAACACATTTAGAATAGAATAAATTTTAAAATTGATATATTAATTTGTGAAATGTCATTAATTAGGCTTCATGGAAATGTTGCCACTGGTATTTTTTTCAACCTGCAGACATTTCATCCAATCCATTTTGCGTGTTTCGTTATAAAGACAATTGGAGAAGAGAGAAAAGATGGTCGTAATGTTTTAATGAATGTATGATATTAATGATTTTACATGGAATCATCTAGGAGAGGGTCACTGAAGTGGAGGAGAGAACATTCATCGTTGGAAGTGAGGAACCTAAGAGATCAACACACTGAGGTATGGTTAGATCCTCTATGTGAATTTTTAAATTCCCACAAGTGGTGACATCTATTAATATTGGGGAGAGTGATCATAAGCCAGGTGCTGTGAATTAGAGGCATCAATCATGATGAATGCCTGGAACATAAGTCCAACACCTTCCTCCTCCCAATATTGTATGTCAAAGAAATATCTAGAAATGATAATGTAAAGCAAGAAAGACATCCACCCTTATCCAAGACTAGAGATTATGGGAAATAATATAAAATTACATTATTGAGTGAGTCACAGGGATGTCGGGTTGCAAAAAAGAGTGGGAATGGAGAAGAAAGCCTAATTTTAGAAAGAGCAAAAGAGTCAAAGGGATGATTCCACAAAGTGGTTGTTGTTATTAGAAAAGTGACTTTTGACACACGTTCATTTTCAGAGGTGACATTGGGTGAATTTTCACAGGTTTCAGTGGGTGACAGTTTGTCCTGAAACCAATGTTCTCCTAGACACCCAGAGAGAACTGTCTAGTGGATGGAGAGACTGTGTAGTCAGGTGAGTCTGAAGAGATCAGTCCTGGTGGTTTTTAGTAGTAGATGTAAAACCAGCTCTAAATAAACCTTTTAGAGGGGACTGGGTCCTAAGGCAGTTTGTATTTGCAACCTGGAAGGAGCTGATGAATAAAATGGCTATTGGGTTGTAAGGAACGCCTGACATCCAATTGTATGCTAAAGTGGGGCCTACGTACCAAGCCCACTGGGGGCATTGTTGGATCTATAACCAGGTTTCACTATAAGCATAAACAACTTAGGTGTGTTAAGCACATTTTCATAGGGCACTTAGAGAAAAATTGTCAGTCATATCAAAGTCAGTTCAAGCCGCTGAAATTACATTTTGTATGCACCCCTCAAGGCATTCAGCAAGAAATAAAGATCTCTTCATTCTGGAATTTCTCTACATATGTATTTCTAAAGTGTTGCCAGAAGAAATCATAATGATTTGGATTCATTGTCCTTGTGAATGCCCCAGCTTAATATTTCAAAAGTCCTGTGAGTTATTTCCTCAACTGTGTAAAAGAAGTAGGCTATAATGTTGACAATTATAAGGAAATTATATAGTGTAACATTTTAACAAAATGAAGAATTACACCATAAAGGGTATTGCTCTTATTTTTGACAGGTTTATTCACTAGCATGCCATGTATTTTTTCCTGATGTATAAATAATTGCATTGAAAGAAGTTCTCAAGGGAAAAAAACAATTCATTTTTTAACTGTTACTCCTTCTTTTATTCAAGACCTTTTTTTTTTAGTTCCTACTATATCAATCGATGGTTGCATTAGCAATAATACAGAATCCTGATTTTGAGTTTTTACTTGCAAATCAGGAAGTAGATCAACAGACATATCAACCAAAGAAAAAAAAAATAGTCACAACCTGAAAGTAGAGAATTTTGGTGGCAAGGTTAAGGACTCTAAACCTGAGAGGCAGCATCCTCAGTAGCCCTGAGAAAACTGCTCCAAGGAGGCAGGAGAAGGAGTCAAGCTATGTACTAGTGTAACAAAGGCGGCAGGCAGTCTGAGCATCAAAGTTTATTGTTAAACAGGAAAGAAAACTAAGATAACTAAACAGATATCAAACTAAGGAATTTAACACTCTACTTTGTATGGGAAAATGCAAGCCTCTGGGTTCACTAAATTTATTCCTTTCATATACACCTCAGTTATCTGGAGCCAAATCCTGTTTTCTGTCACCATAAGGGGTGGCAGATGTGGTGGATGGTTGCTTCTTGCATCCCCCAGCTCCACCCATGAGCTCCTCAGCATCACCATGGAGAGTGGTGGCATCTGCTGGATCACCTGCATTGTGTTCCCTTTTGCAAGCCCTCATTCACATTAGGAGGTCAGAAATCACTGACGGCTGTGACATTTTTTGCCCACCTATGTGGCAGAAGATACTTCATTTCACAGACAGATGATAAGAATGTAAGTTAAAACCTGGATAATAGATATTAACTACAGGGTATGACAGGACTCGGAGAAGGCAATGGCAAGTCACTCCAGTACTCTTGCCTAGAAAATCCCATGGATGGAGGAGCCTGGTGGGCTGCAGTCCGTGGGGTCGCTAGGGGTCGGACACGACTGAGCCACTTCACTTTCACTTTTCACTCTCACACATTGGAGAAGGAAATGGCAACCCACTCCAGTGTTCTTGCCTGGAGAATCCCAGGGACAGGGAAGCCTGGTGGGCTTCCGTCTATGGGGATCACACAGAGTCGGACACGACTGAAGTGGCTTAGCAGCAGTAGCAGCAGCAGCATGACAGGACTCTTGCAAAATGAAGTTGAGCCAACAACTTGGCACTCAGGAAAAGTTGAAATTAGAAGGATAATTAGATGTTATTCTAAGGAAGAGATGGGAAAGGGGAATATATCTATAGGGTTTCATAAGAGGGAGCTTCTTGTACAAAGCCACAGATGCATAAAAGAATAAGGCACATTCACATAAAGACAGGCTTTAACGTCTAGTGCTTAATATGAAAAGTAAAGTAGCTAAACGAAAATAGTAGGTTAAATATTGTCTAGGTTACAAATGGCCTTGTAGTCAATGCTATCAAGGTGACAATTTCCTATAGTCAACTGTGAATTATTTTCCACCAAGGGGATTCCCTGGTAGCTTAAACAGTGAAGGGGTCGCAAAGAGTTGGACATAACTGAGAGACCAATATTTTCACTTTACTTTTTCCAATCTGCTCTATGGGGAGGAATATTCTCTCTCTCCATACACATTATTTCTCTGTTGTGCCTATTTAACCCACATCAACGACTCTGCATTTCACTTGTTTTTATAAGAAATCTTACCTGTAAAACATCCATTAGGTCCGTTCAGTTGCTCAGTTGTGTCCAACTTTTTGAGACCCTGAGGACTGCAGCATACCAGGCATCCATGTCTATCACCAATTCCCAGAGCTTGCTCAAACTCATGTCCATGGAGTCGGTGGTGCCATACAACCATCTCATCCTCTGTCATCCCCTTCTCCTCCTGCCGTTAATCTTTCCCAGCATCAGGGTCTTTTCCAGTGAGTTAGTTCTTCTCATCAGGTGGCCAAAGTATTAGAGCTTCAGCATCAGTCCTTCCAATGAATATTCAAGACTGATTTCCTTTAGGATTGACTGGTTGGATCTCCTTGCAGTCCATGGGGCTCTCAAGAGTCTTCTCCAACACCACAATTCAAAAGCATCAATTCTTCATCACTCAGCTTTCTTTATGGTCCAACTCTCAAGTCCATACATGACTACTGTAAAAACCAAAGCTTTGAGTAGATGGACTTTTGTCAGCAAAGTAGTGTCTCCGCTTTTTAATATGCTGTCGAGATTGGTCATATCTTTTCTTCCAAAGAACAAGCGTTTTCTGTGTGTGTGTTTTATATTTTTTAATTAATTTATTTTAATTGGAGGCTAAACTCTTCACAGTCCAACTCTCACATCCATACATGACCACGGGAAAAACCATAGCCTTGACTAGACGGACCTTTGTTGGCAAAGTAATGTCTCTGCTTATTAATATGCCATCTAGGTTGGTCATAACTTTCCTTCCAAGGAGTAAGCATCTTTTAATTTCATGGCTGCAGTCAGCATCCGAAGTGATTTTGGAGCCCCAAAAAATAAAGTATGACACTGCTTCCACTGTTTCCCCATCTATTTCCCATGAAGTGATGGGACCAGATGCCATGATCTTCGTTTTCTGAATGTTGAGCTTCAAGCCAAACTTTTCACTCTCCTCTTTCACTTTCATCAAGAGGCCTTTGAGTTCCTCTTCACTTTCTGCCATAAGGGTGGTTTCATCTGCATATCTGAGGTTATTGATATTTCTCCCAGCAATCTTGATTCCAACTTGTGCTTCTTACAGCTCAGTGTTCCTCATGATGTACTCTGCATAAAAGTTAAATAAGCAGGGTGACAATATACAACCTTGACGTACTCCATTTCCTATTTGGAACCAGTCTGTTTTTCCATGTCCAGTTCTAACTGTTGCTTCCTGACCTGCATACAGGCTTCTCAAGAGGCAGGTCAGGTGGTCTGGTATTCCCATCTCTTTCAGAATGTTCCACAGTTTATTGTGATCCACAGAGTCAAAGGCTTTGGCATAGTCAATGAAGCAGAAAGAGATGTTTTTCTGGAACTCTCTTGCTTTCTCCATGATCCAGCAGATGTTGGCAATTTTGTGAGAGTTGGACTGTGGAGAAAGCTGATCGCCGAAGAATTGATGCTTTTGAACTGTGGTGCTGGAGATGACTCTTGAGAGTCCCCTTGGACTGCAAGGAGATCCAACCAGTCCATTCTAAAGGAGATCAATCCTGGGTGTTCATTGGAAGGACTGATGCTTAAGCTGAAACTCCAATACTTTGGCCACCTCATGCGACGAGTTGACTCACTAGAAAAGAGTCTGATGCTAGGAAGGATTGGGGGTGGGAGGAGACGGGGACGACAGAGAATGAGATGGCTGGATGGCATCACCGACTCGATGGACATGAGTTTGAGTGAACTCCGGGAGTTGGTGATGGACAGGCAGGCCTGGCGTACTGTGATTCATGGGGTCACAAAGAGTCGGACATGACTGAGCGACTGAACTGAACTGAATTACTTTACAATATTGTATTGGTTTTGCCATACATTGACATGAATGCGCCCCGGGTGTACATGTGTTCCCCATCTTGAACCCCCCTCCCACCTCCCTCCCCATCCCATCTCTCTGAGTCATCCCAGTACACCAGTCCCAGCCATCCTGTATCATGCATTGAACCTGGACTGGCGATTTGTTTCACATATGATGATGTGCATGTTTCAATGCCATTCTCCCAAATCATCCCACCCTCGCCCTCTCCCACAGTGTCCAAAAGACTGTTCTATACATCTGTGTCTCTTTTGCTGTCTCGTATCAGGAAGCAACAGTCATAACTGTACATGGAACAACAGACTGGTTCCAAATAGGAAAAGGAGTGCGTCAAGGCTGTATATTGTCACCTTGCTTATTAACTTACATGCAGAGTACATCATGAGGAATGCTGGGCTGGAAGAAGCACAAGCTGGAATCAAGATTGCTGGGAGAAATATCAATAACCTCAGATATGTAGATGACACTACCCTTATGGCAGAAAGTGAAGAGGAACTCAAAAGCCTCTTGATGAAAGTGAAAGAGGAGAGTGAAAAGGTTGGCATGAAGCTCAACATTCAGAAAACAAAGATCATGGCATCTGGTCCCATCACTTCATGGGAAATAGATGGAAAAACAGTGGAAACAGTGTCAGACTTTATTTTGGGGGGCTCCAAAATCACTGCAGATGCTGATTGCAGCCATGAAATTAAAAGACGCTTACTCCTTGGAAGGAAAGTTATGACTAACCTTGATAGTATATTAAAAAGCAGAGACATTACTTTGCCAACCAAGGTCCGTCTAGTCAAGGCAATGGTTTTTCCCGTGGTCATGTATGGATGTGAGAGTTGGACTGAAGAAAGCTGATCGCCGAAGAATTGATGCTTTTGAACTGTGGTGTTGGAGAAGACTCTTGAGAGTCCCTTGTACCGCCAGGAGATCCAACCAGTCCATTCTAAGGGAGATCAATCCTGGGTGTTCATTGGAAGGACTGATGCTAAAGCTGAAGCTGCAATACTTTGGCCACCTCCTGCGACGAGTTGACTCACTGGAAAAGACTCTGATGCTGGGAAAGGTTGGGGGAGGGAGGAGAAGGGGACGACGGAGAATGAGATGGCTGGATGGCATCACCGACTCTGTGGACATGAGTTTGAGTGAACTCTGGGATTTGGTGGTGGACAGGGAGGCCTGGCGTGTTGTGATTCATGGGGTCGCGGAGAGTCGGACACGACTGAGCGACTGAACTGAACTGAACTGATACAGGATTATCGTTATCATCTATCAGATTCCATATGTATGCATTAGTATACTGTATTGTTGTTTTTCTTTCTGGCTTACTTCACTCTGTATAATTTAATTTTATGGCTGCGGTCTCCACCTTAGTGATATTCCTCACCTATTATAGATTTTTATTGAAATTTTGGGAGAAATAGGAAGGGCTCCATTCCCCTTTGTAACAGCTTTCTGACATTTTGTTTTTCCTTTCTCGCTTCCTCTCCAAGTTTGTTTCCCTCACTGTACAAATGAGTTTCCCTTGAAACGATCCAGTCCTTCCAGAATCCAGAAACTTGATAACTAAGGAGACTAAGTTATTTGCTCTCAAATGTGCATCTCTACTTAAACTAAGGAATTTGAGCTGCCTACTCAGAGAATTCTTCCTGGTCTAACTTATTGCATACTGTTCCGATGAGAACATATACTACTCAAATTCATTGTGGAAAAATCTACCCCGTCTTGTTATTTCTAAAATTCATATATTAGATTTTGGTGAGATTAAAAAATGCATAATAAATTTTAGTAGTTAGTTTTTTAAAATAAAATCAAGGAGCCATTTATTTGTCAGAAAGAAATTCAAAAGTTAAATATAACTTTGGACCTAGCAAACTACACTCTTGTTTAAACTCACAAAATGATTGTACCAATGAAACATTAAAATGAGAAAGTTTTATTTTAAAATCCTTCATGCCCACAGACATGACTTCTCAACTTCAGTATACTATCTGCTGTTACTTAATTTCAGAGCCTTGGTTTGTAATAATATTAATATTTATATTATAAGAATTATTGGTAAGGTTTATATAGTGTCTAAAAGAGGGGGCATTTAATACCCTCCCAAATTCAAACACATATACACACATACGTGATTTTAATGTGTGCACAGTTTGGAGTAAATAAGTCAAACAAGTAACTGGCCTTATGACCAAAGAAGAATCATGAATCCTGAATTTCAAAATATACCTCTTCAAATTAGATGTAGTGGTTTTCTAATTTATTGTTCCAAATATGTCAGTCAATATAATCAATACAGTGGCATTTTAAGACTCAGTTGTTCTACATAAATACAGTAACTATCTTTTTCCATTTATGTCAGCTCTGGAATGCTATTTAACTATTAACAAATTAACAGATTACAGAGGTGACTATTACATAGCATTAGAACCATTCTTCAGAAAGGTTAATTATTTTAATTCTAGGCCTTGGATTTGCCTGTCTAAAGTAAGTCACTTTCCACTGCAGTTGTAGGTTCATTTGGATTCTGTAGTATGCCTCCGTTGTTTGTTTCACCCTCTGAACACAGTTGAGTGTATTTTGTTCTACTGAGTTTACATTGGCTGCAGGTGCCAGCTCCTGTTGCAGCTGTGCATATATTTTAGAATGGGCTAACAGACAGCAAAGTGCAGTGACACTGCATTCAACAAAGGTGTAGTCTGATTTGTATTGGATTAGTACTTCCAGAAAGCAAAGGCAGGAACTAAATGACAGGCTTTCAAAACCTTAGGCATTTGAAATCTCTGGACATTGATTACAGACGTGATATTGAAGCAGAGTCTGACTGTCATAAAAGAACAAAAATTTGTAAAACCATTCCCTTTAAAAGACTACCGAGTGCATTGAATTCTTATTAATAAAAACACATTTGATTAAATAATCCATGGCTTCTAAAGCAAATAATACATTTACAAAGTGCTTTTTGCATCGGTATTATTTTATTGTAAAAACCATGAAGAACTAGAAACAAAGCAGCTCTCATTGTGTGTGTGTGTGCACTTTCTAGAAAAGGATGAAAGATTCTGGCATTATGGATTATGATTTAATTGTTTTTTTCATTTCCCTTCCAAATTCAAAGAATTCCACTGAGATACTGTACTTTCTCCCATGTTGCTTTGCTCTATATCCTTGGGAACTAGCACATTCAGTGCATTTCCTAGGCTCCAATATTAGCTTCTTTCCATCTAGACCCACCATTGGGAGGTATTGACAGAAGATTTTAAGTTAGGGAAAGAGAAAAATCATAGTATTTGTTCCTCTCCTTCTCT
Source organism: Moschus berezovskii (assembly GCF_049115385.1). NCBI lineage: Eukaryota > Metazoa > Chordata > Mammalia > Artiodactyla > Moschidae > Moschus > Moschus berezovskii. The sequence continues at coordinate 10,385,918 of NC_142476.1, forward strand.
GTGGAGATGCTGTTTTGAGCAGTAGTCCAAGTGGCACTGATGGTAAAGAAACTGCCTGCCAATGCAGGAGACATGAAAGATGTGGGTTCAATCCCTGGGTTGGTAAGATCCTCTGAAGAAGGAAATGGCACCTCATTCCAGTATTATTGCCTGGAGAATCCCATGAACAGAGGAACCTGGAGGGCTACAGTCCATAGGTTGCAAAGAGTTAGACACAGCTGAGGTGACTTAGCACAGCACCTATCTTCTACCATGGTTCCAATTTAGCTGATAATTACTGTCTGAGCCACTGGGGACCCCTTTGTTAGAAATCCAAACAGAGGAACCAAAAAAATATGGTTGAAAACAGATATCTAAAATACTACTTTATTGATTTAATTAAAGCCATAAATATAGCCATAGCTATATTTTTGTTTAATTTATATTTGAATAACAAGCTTCAGAAACCTGAATTTTAATACTGGGTTGGCCAAAAGTCTTGTCCAGATTTTTCCATAACAACTTATAACAACCCAATAATTGTAAATTGCTTTAAAGTACTGATGACAACAAAAGAGACACAGATGTATAGAACAGTCTTTTGGACACTGTGGGAGAGGCGAGGGTGGGATGATTTGAGAGAATAACATTGAAACATGTATATTATCATATGTGCAACAGATCGCCAGTCCAGGTTTGATGCATGAGACAAGGTGCTCAGGGCTGCTGCACTGGGATGACCCTGAGGGATGGGATGGGGAGGGACGTGGGAGGGGAGTTCAGGATGGGGAACACATGTATACCCATGGCTGATTCATGTCAATGTACGGCAAAACCCACTACAATACTGTAAAGTAATTAGCCTCCAATTAAAATAAATTTTAAAAAATAAAGTACTGATGAAAGTTCTAAACCAACATTTATCTCCCAAAGTCTATTTTGTAAAGAATTTGCCATTAAAGTTTTTTAAATGTCCTTTGAGAATGTTTTGAAATTCTTGCTAGAAATTTTAAGATAAAATGTTTTTAAACATTCATTTTTTTCATAAACTTCATGGCATACTGTGTTCCACCAGAATTCTAATATACTACAAACCCCCTATGGAGTACAATAAAAAGACTTCTATGTAGTTCATATGTCTTTATTATGACTGATGGAAAACAAATGAAATGATGAAGTCACATTAGAGTCAGTCACACATCATAAATTTCCTTTCTTAGCATGTCATTGTATAAAGTGACTTGATGTGCCCCATAGGAGAATTCCATTAAAACACATACCCTTTTCATTCAGAAGCTTAGCTTCATAAAGCAGGAGAGACAGAAAAGTGTATTAACTCTCCATCTGAACAGCTTGATATTATAATAGATTCAGGCAGCTATAGGTGGAAACCAGTGAAACCTTTTAAAGAATGGAAAATACCACTTCTATAATATTCTCTGTGTAACGAGATTAATAGATCTCTAAGTTCCTATTTTCTTTTATTAAACTGCCTAAAATACCCACCCTTTACCATGAGTGAGTGACAGTCGCTCAGTCGTGTCTGACTCTTTGTGACCCCATGGACTATACAGTCCGTGGAATTCTCCAGACTAGAATACTGGAATGGGTAGCATTTCCCTTCTCCAAGGGATCTTCCCAACCCAGGTATTGAACCCAGGTCTTTCACATTGCAGGTGGATTCTTTACCAGCTGAGCCATAAGGGAAGCCCTTTATCATAAAACTCATACAATTCTGTTGTAAGTGAATGGTAGTGATATTTATACACACTGGTCATTTAATGAAAATATATTAAATTTTTTCTTTCCATAAACTCATCATGGGAATGGTTTTAAGTGATAAGCTCAATACCAATAAGCCTTGTGTATAAAGTCTGTGCACACTGTTTTTCACCCACACACAATTTTTAAATCCTCTCAAAATGAAAACGAAAAGAATGAAAAATACTTTTGCATTTATACTATCTGCTACATTATATTTACAATCCATTTAGCATAACTCCACTTTCACTTTACAAAATTAAACACAATAGATTTGCACACTCTCCAAATCCAGCAGCACCATTCATGTAGAATTTAACTTGCATGACTACATTCCATAGACTTGATATTTTTCAAATTGTTTATTTTTCATTATAACTAGCAAAACTTTTCATATTGATATGATGGACATTTATGCATGAGATGGAGATTTTAAATGGTGTCCATACTGGTGGCAGTAAAATTTAATCTAAAATACTAGATAGTATAGCATTTGTTAGAGCTTATTTTATCATGTAAACTACATGTGAAGTCATCCTTACTTGAACCTACTTCTCAAATGATCCTTTTATTGACAGCTGGTGTTGAGAAAAAATAGCTATTAGCTGTGAAACACACAGAAAGAAAGAACTTTGCATTACTAAGATGAGTATACATGAAGTTACCATCTCTATTTTTCCAGTAGTCATATATGGATGTGAGAGCTGGACCATAAAGAAAGCTGAGTGATGAAGAACTGATTGAACTGTGGTGTTGGAGAAGATTCTTGAGAGTCCATTGGACTTCAAGGAGATCAAACCAGTCAATCCTAAACAAAATCAGTCTTGAATATTCATTGGAAGGGCTGATGCTGAAGCTGAAGCTCCAACACTTAGGCCACCTGATAAGAAGAACTGCCTCATTGGAAAAGACCCTAATGCTGGGAAATATTGAAGGCAGGAGGAGAAGGGGACGACCCAGGATGAAATGGTTAGATGGCATCACCGACTCAATGGACATGATTTTGAGCAAGCTTTGGGAGTTGGTGATGGACAAGGAAGCCTGGCATGCTCCAGTCCATGGGGTCACAAAGAGTCGGACACAACTGAGTGACTGAACTGAGCTGAACTGAACCATTCCTATTCCCAAAGCATTTTTATCCGATTTTAGAGACCTCAAATCCTTTGAAGAACATTTTCACATTTTTCCCACTCTATTCACTCACCTTTTAGCTGTTGCCTTGTAATGACTATCATAACTTGAGTATCTGATTTACTATCTTTTTGTCCACCACAGGCATTATGATTTTACTGAACATTTTCCACACAGTAATTTTTCCAGCATTCCTAAATTCCACAGATGAAATCTTTTCCTCCATCTTTTTTAGCTTCCCATCCTTCTGGTCACTCTAGTCAAGCATTACCTAATGGAAATATAATAAAACCATACTAAAAATTAGTATAATAGACAGTACACTGTATGAAGAAATAGGTAAAATTACTTTTAATTCTATACTGTATTTAAACCAATGTATCCAAAGTAATTGACACTGTTGAAAATTCCTCTGTTAAAATTACAATATGTTCCATCCAATCCAAGACTAACCAGAAAATTTATGGTTTATAAGCTCCTTGAAGCTTTGGTAAACCTGAGAAAACTGAAAGAATCATAAATATAACAAAATCTATTTTCAGCCACCATGATTAAAAAAAAGTTTTTTGAAATAGAAAACAAAGTTGAGACAGAACACTGAATGAAACTTTTCTTTCACGAGAGCAAAGAGATCATACCTCATACACTATTAGCAAGAGAAAAATGTTTTCTCTTTTTATTGTAATACAATTACTTTTGATACACCAGTGAAATGCTCACTGAATTTCTTTTTTTTATGATATCATGACTTTACTTATTTTTTTTTAGTTTTTTGATTTTTTTCTTTTTTTTTTTAATTTTAAAATTTTTATTTTAATTGGAGGCTAATTACTTACAATATTGTATTGGTTTTGCCATACATTGACATGAATCCACCCTGGGTGTACATGTGTTCCCAGCTCTCAAAAGAAGCTCATAATCTTCATGACATGACTTGAAATATGCAAATTATTTTTAAAAATACAGTTTTTTAATTATTATTGTATTTTTTACATAAGTTGTCAGTATTTTAATCATACTTTTGGAAAGTTACAAGTATGCTCACTACTACTTTCTTCTGCTCTTAAGTAACTGTCATCAGCTTCCTCTTTGTGTCTGTTATGAAAAATTGCAAAATTCCACACTACAGCCATAATTTATCCATTCAGTTCAGTTCAGTCGCTCAGTCGTGTCCGACTATCCGCGACCCCATGAATCACAGCACGCCAGGCCTCCCTATCCATCACCAACTCCCGGAGTTCACTCAAACTCATGTCCACAGAGTCGGTGATGTCATCCCGCCATCTCATTCTCGGTCATCCCCTTCTCCTCCCGCCCCCAACCTTTCCCAGTGAGTCAACTCGTCACATGAGATGGCCAAAGTATTGCAGTTTCAGCTTTAGCATCAGTCCTTCCAATGAACACCCAGGATCGATCTCCCTTAGAATGGACTGGTTGGATCTCCTGGCGGTACAAGGGACTCTTAAGAGTCTTCTCCAACACCACAGTTCAAAAGCATCAATTCTTTGGCGATCAGCTTTCTTCACAGTCCAACTCTCACATCCATACATGACCACAGGAAAAACCATAGCCTTGACTAGACGGACCTTGGTTGGCAAAGTAATGTCTCTGCTTTTTAATATATTATCAAGGTTGGTCATAACTTGCCTTCCAAGGAGTAAGCGTCTTTTAATTTCATGGCTGCAATCAGCATCTGCAGTGATTTTGGAGCCCCCCAAAATAAAGTCTGACACTGTTTCCACTGTTTTTCCATCTATTTCCCATGAAGTGATGGGACCAGATGCCATGATCTTTGTTTTCTGAATGTTGAGCTTCAAGCCAACCTTTTCACTCTCCTCTTTCACTTTCATCAAGAGGCTTTTGAGTTCCTCGTCACTTTCTGCCATAAGGGTAGTGTCATCTGCATATCTGAGATTATTGATATTTCTCCCAGCAATCTTGATTCCAGCTTGTGCTTCTTCCAGCCCAGCATTCCTCATGATGTACTCTGCATATAAGTTAAATAAGCAAGGTGACAATATACAGCCTTGACGTACTCCTTTTCCTATTTGGAACCAGTCTGTTGTCCCATGTACAGTTCTGACTGTTGCTTCCTGACCTGCATCCAGTAGCAATTCCCTGTGGTAAAATATATTATACTTTATATTTTAAACTAAATTTGTGTTTCATTTTTTGTCAAATATACTTTAATATATAAAACTATTTGATTGAAAAGAAACACAACTAAAAAGAAATTGTAAAAAACAGACAGTTCTGGTTTCCTAATAGCTATTGAATTTCATAAAAAAATTGTGAGACTAAAATAAAATAAAGATTAATATAACAATTCAAGCAATATATGCAGGAATATAGGCATCTGAATTTCAAAGAGAAAACTCCCTTTAAGCAAGTCTTTATTGAGGATTAAAATATATATGTAAATTTAGTATAAAATGTGTATATATATATATATACACTTATCTATCTCTAGGTCTGAAAGGAAAAGACAGATTTATAAATGGGAATAAAAGGGATGTCAGCTCGAGTGTATCCTATCCTCCTTACCTTGATAGTACTGAGGAGAAAAGGAAATGCAAAAAATTATTTTGTCATAAGTAATTGCAAACATGCTCATCGATTGTGTTGGGTAGTTTCTAACAGAGAAATAGAATGAGAGTCTTAACCCATGGGATGCTCTTGGCATGATGCTTCTGGTCTGTCTGGGCTTCTTATGATAATTTTTTTTTTTAATTTATGAGGCAAGTGTGCTAGAGTTGGCTCAAACTTTTTCTTTGAGCACCAATTGAGTATATCCCTTTCCTACTCCAAATCCAGGAACACCACATTGTCAGCTTGTATTTACATCACAAAGATTTGCCTACACTATTAAACCAGGGCTTGTAAACCATCCCTACAACCAGAGAGCCAACTGTTAAACATGTAACAGCATGCCATTTCCACTTTCTCCCTTACACTTGGTTCTAGTGTAAAGAAACACACTCATCGTTCAAGAGTTCAGCCTCTCTTTTTGTCTGAACTAAAATATGCATATTCCTTCCCTTAGGTCATTATTTTCCATAAGTCATCTACAGAATCTGCTAATTGTCCAGCAGCCATACATCTAAACCCCACTGGAGATGGTCCACTGGAAAATGATAGGCTCATTTATGCAGTTACTTGAGTAGAATATGAAGATGTTTCAAGAGAAAAATAGCTCCCTTTCTGTACAATGATTTCCACAAGCATCACTTAGGGACCTGTTGTTTCAAATATGAAGCAGGAAACCCAGCAAGGAAAGACCAAGGACACAGTATGGATGTTTTCCAGATTTCATCATAGTTAATTAGTAATGCATGTTTACTCGTATCTCTAGCTGATTAGGAAAAAATTTGAAAATGGGTAATTTTGTTGATTGTTGGAGCCAAATTTGATTATTTCACTCAGTGTATTTTCAATAAATAAGGAAGAGTGTACATTTAGTAGTATAGCCTATTGCTTCTTCTACTTGGCTATTCACGAATTCAACACCCACGCCCTATCACAAAAAAAAAAAAAAAGCAGAATAAAACCACTGAAGACAAAAAGGAGTAAGAATCTGAGGAATTAAAAACACCTACAAAAAAATTTTTAAAGCCAAGAAGTATCTACTGTATAGCACAAGAAATTTTGTTCAATATTCTGTAATAACCTAAATGGAAAAACAATTTGAAAAGAATAGATGTATGTATAACCAAATCACTTTGCTATAACTGAAACTAATACAGCATTGTAAATCAACTACAGTCCAATATAAACATTTTCCCTGAAGGCAAAGCAATGTCACGAATTGTATGTGTGTATGTGTGTGTGTGTGTGTGTGTGAGTAATGGCTGCAATATGGAGCAGAGGTGGTCAGGAGGCAACCCTGGGATTATATGAAGACAATCAGTGCCTTAACTTGTACCAGCAGCATAAGCCATTATGGCTGTGGAATAAGGTCAGTACATTGTCAAAGTCCTGCTGAGGTGAGGATTTAATAAAAGAAGGTATGAGTTGACCCCACCAACCTTTGGAAATTAACTGTCAAAATGTGTTATCTTCCAGAACTCAAGAGCTTTTGACCAGGGATGAATTCCTGACCAAAAGAGTTGCCTGATGAAGATGCAACAAAGGGCTATGTTAATGGGGAGGAGAGTCGTTCTTCCAGGAGAGCAGAGCAAAGTGTTCTTCCAAACAAGTAACACCACCACCAACAACAAAAACCTGGGCAAAGTTGTCAGAAACAGTCATTTAAAGATGCAGAAAAGTGATGAAAAGGCATGTAACAATTTAGAAACTTGTATTCAAGAGTATCAGTTGAATCTCAGTGGCTCAGTGGTAAAGAAACCACCTGCAATGCAAAGATTCAGGTTCTTTCCCTGGGTCAGGAATATCCCCTGGAGAAGCAAATGGAAACCCACTCCGGCATTCTTGCCTGGGAAATCCCATGGACAGAGGTGACTGGCAGTCCAAGGGGTTGTAAAGAAAAGACATAACTGAGCAACTGAGCACACACACACACACACACACATGGCATTTTACCCAGACACTGCCTTCCCAGTGGGTCTCCAGATCCGTGGCTAGAAATGCTACACAGCCTAGCAGGGCAGACATCAGGATTAGCAGCTCTGCTGTCTGAGGACAGGATGTTGATGTTATTTGGAGCACCGTGTGAAAAAATCCATGCCCAGACCTTAAAAGATGCATCTAGGACCACTCACGGAGAAGACAATGGCAACCCACTCCAGTAGTCTTGCCTGGAGAATCCCAGGGACAGCGGAGCCTGGTGGGCTGCTGTCTATGGGTTGCACAGTGTCGGACACGACTGAAGCGACTTGGCAGCAGCAGCAGGACCACTCAAATAGTGAGTGAACCACACTGGTTAATAGCACTGAGATATCTGAACTGTCAGCAAGTTTCAACACTTCAAAAAGCAAACCATTCATTTTTAAGGTTTTTCATAGTTGTTTCTTCAGCCTGAGTCTGATTGAAACCTCTCATTCTTGCTACTCTGCACCATGTTCCTAAATGCAATTCTTTCATCAAATTTCTTTCATAAAAGCACACACTCCAAATGATTTATGCTTTCTCTCTTCAAGCTTGTCTTCCAATGCCAACTTTCTAGAAGCTTCCATCTTTCTGCCTAAGTTTAGTTCCATTTTAAAGAACTTTCCCCACCCTCATCAAAGGTACCATCTTTACTAAGACTTTGTCCTTCTTCCTTGTCTAAGCCAAAATTTGGATTCTCTGAGAGCACTGTTTCTCCTATGTCATGTATGGAAGCTTGCTCATTTTCTTGTAACCCATGCCCCTAATGTCCAGGGTGGTCTGGCGCTGTCACCAAGACCCTTTTGCTACCATTTGCATCTTCAATTTGTCTTCACCAGCATAATATCTTAAGCTTATAATATGTGTGTGTGCACGCATGTGTATGCATGAACTCTGTTGCTCATTCATGTATGATCCTTTGTGACCCCATGGACTGTAGACCACCAGGCCTCTGTCCACATAATTTTCCAGGCAAGATTACTGGAGTGGGTTGTCATTTCCTACTCCAGGGTATTTTCCCAACCCAGGGATATAACCCACATCTCTTGCATCTCCTACATCGGCAGGCAGATTCTTTACCACTGAGCCATCTTGGAAGCACCAAGCCTTTAATACTCTAGTCCAAACTGTTTGAGAATTTGCTTCCTGGATCACAATTTACTTTGACGCCATGATCTTAGATGGCTCTGTATCTACATAGGTAACCAAGAAAAATAAGTTTTATAACTTCAATACATTTTAATTTCTATGGCCTGCTATCTACTCCTTCTTAGCACTTTACCTCTTCAGGCAGTGCTTTTCAATGTAATTTTTATTTACTTTTTACTCCCTTTATTTTTTTTCATTTTTTAATTTTTTGGCCTTGCCACATGGTATGTGGGATCTTCACTCCCCAGCAAGGGATTGAACCAACAGCCCCTGCATTGGAATTGCAGAGTCTTAACTGATGGACCAAGGGTTTCCTGGTGGTTCAGTGGTAAAGAATTCACCTGACAATGCAAGAGACACAGGTTTGATCCCTAGGTCAGGACCATCCCCTGGAGGAGGAAATGGCAACCCATTCCAATATTCTTGCCAGAGAAATCCCATGGACAGAGAAGCCTGGTGGGCTACATTCCATGGGGACACAAAAGATTCTGAGACAACTTGGCAACTAAACAACAACTTCTGGGCCAGCTGGAAGTCCCTAGACAGTACTTTTAATCTTATTATAATCTGGACTGCTTCAAAGAAATTAAGCAAATGACAGCATATCTAATCTTCATAATCATTTCTATCCATTTCATATCTTATTCTTGTCTCTTTTCTTCTTTCTCTTTCTTAAGCTTTTAAACCCCTTCACTTCTTCATATACCGCCTTTATACTCTCAGCTCCTGTCACTTTCCTACAAAATGGCTCTTTTTTTGAACCATAATTTTATCTTCTCTATCTTTAAACTTTGTCTATCTTCTGTAATGTTGTATGGTAACTAAAACTTTTGTGAATCTCATTATTCCTTTTTTTCCTAGTACTTTTGGAGACTGCTGATTATATTTGAAAAATACAAATGAATCTCAGAGTCCTTTACTGCTTTCTTTTTCCATTGTTATTTACACTGAGTCCTTTATAACTTCTTTGAAAAGAAGTGCAATCAATTCCATATCTGGCTCCCTGCTTAGAGGTTAGTGCATTTTCCATTTGGAGAAAGAAAGGCTAGAAAAGAAACAGCGGTCACCCACATATCTTGCTGTATAGAAAAGCATTAAGAAATCCCAACCCTTCTCAGGTAATAGGAAGTTTTAATTTCTAGAAGATCTCCCCTGGCTGTTGCCTTCCGTTGCTGTACAGTAAGTCTTCTACTTACATACAAGCTCTGTTCCAAGAGCTTGCTCATAAGTCCAATTTGTTTGTAAGTCCAGAACAATAAGCCTAGGTACCCAACTAGCTGAAGCTGAAACTCCAATAATTTGGCCTCCTGATGCAGAGTTGACTCACTGGAAAAGAACCTGATGCTGGGAAAGATTGAGGGTAGGAGGAGAAGGGAGCAACGGAGGATGAGATGGTTGGATGGCATCATCAACTCAATGGACCTGAGTTTGCGCAGACTTTGGGAGACAGTGAAGGACAGGGAAGCCTGGTGTGCTGCAGTCTACAGGGTTGGAAAGTGTCAGACACAACTTAGTAACTGAACAACAACAACCCAACTAACACAATTGGCTATATAGAACTATACTGTCAGTTCAGTTCAGTTCAGTTCAGTCGCTCAGTCGTGTCCGACTCTCTGCAACCCCATGAATCACAGCACACCAGGCCTCCCTGTCCATCACCAACTCCCGGAGTTCACTCAAACTCATGTCCATCGAGTCGGTGATGCCATCCAGCCATCTCATTCTCTGTCGTCCCCTTCTCCTCCTGCCTCCAATCCCTCCCAACATCAGTCTTTTCCAGAAGTGAATTGGTATTAAACATCACCGAGTCCTACTCTCAGCCATGTTTCCACTTTTGTCCTGCTGATAGCAAACTGGCTTTGTTTGATCCTGTGCCATAGGAAATGTCCACAGGGAATGTGTCCTGGGATTTCTAGCACTGATCTTGGTCACACCTAGCCAGTCTTCAGGGCCTATGTGGGGAAATATAGTATCAGTTTGGATTTGGTTATTGGAGCACTCATGGATGCCATAGGAAAAGATATGCTCTTCATGGCATATTCCAGCAAAAAAAAAAAAAAAAAAATCAAGTGCAGTGGTGATATAAAGTGGACTTGGAAATGTAACTTGGTGCAGGCACTATGGAGAATAGTGTGGTGGTTCCTTAAAAGACTAAAAATAGAGCTACCATGTGACCCAGCAATCTCATTACTAGGCATATATCTGGAGAAAACAATACTTTGAAAAGATACTTGCAGCCCAATATTCACAGCAGCCTAACTTACAGTTATCAAGACATGAAAGCCACCTAAATGCCCATTGACAGAGAAATGGATACAGAAGATGTGGTACATATATATGATGGAATATTAATAATGCCATTTGCAGCAACACAGATGGACCTAGATAGAGGTGATCATACTAAGTGAAATAAGTCAAACAGAGGAAGACAAATATCATGATATCATTTATATGTGGAATCTAAAGAATGATACAAATTATGTACTTACAATACAGAAACAAGACTCTCAAACATAAAAAAACAAATTTATGGTTACCAAAGGGGAAAGCTACTAGGAAGGGATAAATTAGGAGATTGGGATTAACATGTACACACTAATTCAGTTGGTAAAGAGTATGCCTGCAATGCAGGAGACCCAGGTTCGATTCCTGGGTTGGGAAGATCCCCTGGAGAAGGAAATGGCAGCCCACTCCAGTATACTTTCCTGGAGAATTCCAGGGTCAGAGAAGCCTGGCAGGCTACAGTCTACGGGGTCACAAGAGTTGGACTCGACTGAGTGACTAAGCACAGAACACACACTACTGTTTATATATAGATAGATAAACAACAAGGATCTACTGTATAGCTCAGAGAACTCTACTCAATCCATAATAACCTCTATGGGAAAAGACTCTGAAGAAGAATAGATATACATACATGCACACGCACCCTACATATGTATGTATATATCTGAATCACCTTGCTGAAACTAACACAAAATTGAAAATCAAATATACTTCAATATAAAATTTTTACAAATAAAAAAGTAAAGGGAAATTGTTTTATAAAGGAGACCCTGGTACCATTAGAAAAGGGAAAGAAGGTGAGTAAATCCTAGTTGAGAAAACACAAACTACACTTTATGTCTTGACTTGTGTTTTCCTTCAAATGAAGTATAAGCCAACACAATTGAACTTAAGGAATAAAAAATAAATATTACTGAAATTCCAGGAAGTATTATTTTATAAAACAATTTTATAATAAATTTAGAATTTATCTAATTGTGTGTTTGCTAATTATGGGGCTATAATTTTGTATATTGATAAGATAATTTTTAAATTACACTAAAATATATTTGATTCAGAAATACAATACAGTTGGATTACACCATCAATTCCGCCATCTACAATATTGGTAGGTTAACAAAGAATATGACTAATACAGCAAAGCAAAACATAAATGATGTCAGTTTCAAGGTTTTGATGTCTTTTTTTTATAAATGTAAGCAAAATATTCTTTAAATAAACTTTAAGGTTAAATTTGTCTAAGTATAAAGAGAAGAATAGATATGAGGAAAATATAGGCTTAAAATTCTCAAGTGATTTTTGGGGGGAGGTTATATGATTCATGGGGTCACAAAGAGTCGGACATGACTGAGTGACTGAACTGAACTGAACTGATAGCACAAGAAAGCAATGAATTATTAAAGAAGTAAGGGAAAACAATAATATCAAAGAAATCAGTGCACTGCTGGCAAGGGTTATTTCCTACATAAGCTGAGTTCTTCAAAATTCAGCTAAAATATGCCATAACTTCTCTGAGGTCAGGAATGTTACACTGCTGGTGGTTTCCATAAGGTTAAAGTCATAATTTTAATGAAGATAATTTACATATTGGCATGGCAATAAAACCCATTTTAAGGATAACATATGGGTAAAGATTCAATATTCTGAACACCTTGCTGAAACCTTGCTTCTTTTCAGTGTTTGAGTTCAAACATTGCTTAGGATAGGATAGGTTTAGCATAGGAAATTGATGGGATTCTGTTTCCCTCATTATGAATGTCAGTTCATTCATCTACCACAGGATCTTTAAATGGACCCCATTTTATTATGTTTCGTATGCAATAGTGTTAGACACACAATGTTTTGTGGGTAGTATATGGTACAAACAATTATGTATTGTCTGTTGGCTTCTGTTTCAACATATTTTGTGATGTTTATAACTGAAGAATTTAAAAACAGCTATGATCAAGATGAGCAGCAATATAAAGCAGTAAAATTTCTTTAAAAATTGTTCTGAAAATCAATATGAATATTTATTTGGAAAAGAGAAACGCAATTTCTCCACTTATGAAGCAGAGTTGAAAATAGAGGCTTCTGTGTTTCTAGGCAGAGATAGAATCTGTGTTGTCCAATATGTAAACAAATTGCATTTGAAAGACAAAAAGCACTAAATATATCCTTAAATTTAAGTCATATTATCACAAATCTGTAATGGTTGTATGCTGCCAAAACATTGGCTCTGAAGGAAATTATGACAATTGCCAGGTTAAATATTTACAATATTTGAAAGAAAAACTTGTTGTTTTTCAGTTGCTAAGTCATGTCCGAGTGTTTGTGACCCCAGGGACTGCAGCATTTCCAGGGTTCCCTGCCCTCCACTATCTCCTGGATAGTTTGAGTTTGCTCAAACTCATGACCATTGAGTCAGTGATGCCATCCAACTATCTCATCCTCTGTCGTCCCCTTCTCCTCCTGCCTTCAGTATTTTCCAGGATCATGGCCTTTTCCAATGAGTCTGCTCTTCACATCAGGTGGACAAACTACTGGAAATTCAGCATCAGTCCTTCTAATGAATATTCAGGGTTGATTTCCTTTAGGATTAACTGGCTTTGATCTCCTTGATGCCCAAGAGACTCTCAAGAGTGTTCTCCAGCACCACAATTCAAAAGCATCAATTCACAATATTATATGTAAATATTCCATACAGTACAGTAGAGCAATGGTTCTCGAAATACATTTTCTAAAACAGAGGTGTCATCCTCAGCATCTTCAGGGAGCTTGTTAGAAATAGAAATTACTGCATCACCACCAAGACAAACTGAATCAGAACTTCTGGGGACAGGATCGAAGAATCCGTATGTAATAAACTCTCCAGGTGATTCTGATTCTTGCTTATTATTCTGGAAAAATGGAAAATACATGAATTCTAGAATGGGAAGTATTGGGTTGGCCAAAACCTGAATGAATTTTTTGGCCAGCCTAATGGCATCACCGATTCCGTGGACATGAGTTTGAGTGTACTCTGGGAGTTGGTGATGGACAGGGAGGCCTGGCGTGCTGTGATTCATGGGGTCGCGGAGAGTCGGACACGACTGAGCGACTGAACTGAACTGAATACCACATTGTGAATACTTGCTCATTTAGAGGAAGCAGTTGATAATAATTATTTATTGTCTTGGTCTCTGTTTGTCTCTCCAACAGTACTGAAGTTGTATTTCCACCAGTTCTCTACTGTGAGAGCTCAAGCAAGATAGTTAACATTTTGGCTCTAATTTTTATTCTCTGAAGTGGAATAATAAGGGTAACTTTTAGTGGTTATTTAATAAGGACTTAATATATTCTAATTATCTGCTGAATTTGTTTGTCACTTATTAATCTTACATGTTCTCTTTGGCAAAATGTTTAAGCTTCTGAGTACCAGTTTCCTGTAACAAAATAAAAAAGGAAAAAAAATGCTTGCTTTGGAAAAAATACTGGACAAGACAAATCTGAAAATGTTTGTTACAGCATTTAAGACTGGCACAGGGTATGGAACATAAACAATATATAAAGAGTTTTGTTTGTTTGAAAATCTAGTTTTAACTTGTTTTCATATTCTGAATGCTTTCATTGCTAAACATAAACTTCAGCACTTTCTTTACTTTCCTTCTCTCTTACAGTCAATTCCTAACAAGGGGTTAGTTTCCAAAAATTTACAAACAGCTTATGCAGATCAACATCCAAAAACAAACAACCCAATCAAAAGATGAACAGAAGACATTTCTCCAAAGAAGACATACAGACAGCCAAGAGGCACATGAATAGATGCTCAACATCACTAATTATTAGAAAAATTCAGATCAATTTTACAGTGAGGTCTCATCTCATGGTGGTTAGAATGACCATCATCAAAAAACCCACAAACAATTAATGTTGAAGAGGGTGTGGAGAAAAAGCAACCCTCCCACACTGTGGATGGGAATGTAAAAAGGTGAAATCACCATGGGGAACAGTATGGAAGTTTCTTAAAAACTAAAAATAGAACTACCTTATGATCCTGGAATCCCATTCCTGGGCATATTCCTGGAGAAAAATATGGTTTCAAAAGACACATGCACCCCAATTTCACTGTAGCACTGTTTCCTATAGCCAAGATATGGAAGCAACCTAATGCCTAAATGCCCACTGACAGATGAATGGAAGAAAGATGTGGTGTGTGTATACACACACACAATGGAATATTACTCAGCCATCAAAAATAATGGAATAAATGCCATCTGCAGCAACATATATGGACCTATATGGACCCATATATGGGCGTAGAGATTATCACACTAACTGAAGTAAGTCAGCCAGAGAAAGACAAATGTCATATGATATTGCTTATATGTGGAATCTTTAAAAATGATACAAATGAACTTATTTACAAAACCAAAACAGACTCATAGACTTAGAGAATGAACTTGTGGTTACTAGTGAGGGAAGGGTAGAGGGGGAGGGATAGTTAGAAAGTTTGAGATTGACATATATAAACTACTATAATTAAAATACATAACCAACAGGGACCTATTAGAAAAAAAATTCCTACATGATAATTTATGTTAGTTTCTGTATGATGTTCTTCTCTTGGCTGTATGATAGGTCTCTCAAAATGAACATGTCCCAAGCTGTGAAGCCTGGATATAACAATTTTTGCTCTTCAAAATCTCGTACTGTTGATAGACTCAAGTATATTCCAAAATTGTTTCTTAATCTCCTAAAGCTTTATCAGTCTCTAAAACACTCTTTGTTCAGGTGCAAAGGAAGGAATCGGACACTTTACAATTACTATGATAACCATTTATATAAATATTTCTGGGGATCATTAAATCCAATATAATTATTTTAAAGAAGAGGAACATGAATTTCAGAAATGAGTGTGATTAATAGTGGGCAGATTCCTCTTAATTCTCAATGCAGTGTTATTTTTTATTATACTATAACAGATCTTATAAAACTCTATTAAAGCAATCAAAACTTCAAAATCCTAATTCTAATTTAAAAGGTGGTTAAAGAATAAGTTATTAAAAGTGTGTTGTATGTGTTTCAAATATTTGATTTTACTTTACAATAAATAAGTAGCAATTTCTTTCTTTTTTTTTTTTTTAGAGAATTTTAAAACAGAGTCAAAAGAACGGAAATCAGTTATCTGTCCTCTTCCAGGGCAGGGAGAAGACCTCCTTCCCCACAGATTCAAGAATATGGCTAGGTGGCGAGGAAGGCAGGCCCGGTGCCCAGGCCTTAGGGAGATGCAGACAGGACCTGAGTCAGGCACTCAGCTGGAGCAAGGGCAGCTGTCGGGCCACAGGACTTGATGGCCACTGGGGCTACCAGTTCTGGAAACAAGCTTTCATCTTCCCAGAAATGTCGTTTCTCTGTCTGCAGCAGCTGGCAAGAGAAAGGCTTCAGAAAGATGCATGCCTGGGGCACCCGAAGGCAGCCCCTGACCCCACTATCTCCTTGGCATAAACCTTACAACACTGAGGAAAGGCCATAGGTTTGGCAATGGAGCCTTCAGCAGTCTTCATGCCTGGAGCTCGGTGGCTCTCAGGGTGAAGGGAGAGGAGACAGACTAACTGGAGGAGGCTCTTGATCCTTCAGTTTCTCCCCCAACCTGAAACGCTTATATCCTGGGGCCACAGTTCAAGGCAAGACACATACACACACACACACACACACACACACACCCCCACACACACGTGCACACAGACTCTCACTCGCATCTCAAAAACCCAACTCGGGGAGCAGGGAGCGTTGAGTATCACTGGTCTGATATTTGCCCACTGGGCATCTAACCTGTCCTAACGCTCTTTCCAATCACGTCTATTTCCAGGCCTCATATGGTGAGATGCTCCAGCTTCCACTCTGTCAGGCTGATCATAAAGGCACAGTGTAGGAAAGCCCCCTACTGGGATGGCCATGGCTTGGCAGCAGGGAAGGCTAAGGGGCCCGCAGCTGCCCCAGGCTGGTGTAGACATCCTCGGCTCCGCTCAGCTCCTCAAAGATCGGGATCAGGTTAAGCAACTCAGTGTCCGCCATGTCATCAAACCAAGACTGCACAGGCACTGTATTCTCTGGATGGAAGATGTAGGAAGCAGGTGAGTTGTCCAGAATGAGGGTTTTCCTCAGGTCCCTTCCCAGGCGGCTGAGGTCCTTGACGTAGCAGCCCTGGTGGAACACACAGGACTCACGAAACAGGCGGGCCCAGAACACCCCACACCGGTCCAGCAGATCAGTCACGGGGTCAGCATACTTGGCCAGGCTGGCAGTGAACAGAACACATTCAAAGAGCTCCCCCATTCGTCTCAGGAACTCGTCCACATATGGCCTCTTGAGCACGTATACCTGGTGAGTGGTCCCTTCGATCTCTACAGGCACTATGTTGATTGGCTTAAAGGAGCTATGCACAAGGGTTTCGTCCAAGTCAATGACCACGCAGATTCTTCCTTGATCTTCCTCTGTCACCTCTGGGAGCAAGCAGGTCCCTGGAATCTGATAAAACTGGTACTGGAGACACTGGAGCAGATCCGACTTAGCAATGGTGTTGGCTTCCTCCTTGTAGGGGGAGAGCTCAGTGGAGGAGGTTGACTGGCCAACATGCTGGGCACGAAAACAGCAGAAAAGGGCCTTGAAGATGTTACGGCCACGCGGCTTCTTAGGAGAGGACTTGGACACCAGGCCTTGCTTGGTGAGCACCAGGGCGTCTTCCCTCCGCGCCTGGGTGATGATGGAGCCGTGTTCCATCTAACAATCCCGCGGGCCCGGGCTGGCTGGGTGGGAGGACGCGCGGGCGCACAGGCTGGGCTGGGCTGGGCTGGGCTGGGCTGGGGGGCCTGGGCGGGGACCCGCTCCGGCTCCGGCTCCGGCTCCCGAGGCTCCGACTCCCCCTGCTGTTCACATCCCGGCTCTTGTTCCCTCCCTGGGCCGGGAAGGGAGGCGGCCTGTATGGAGAGCGGGCGACCCGGGTAGCGGCTTTCCCGGGTGCCCCTAGCCTCGATCCCCCGGCGGCAGCTCCGGGCTCCTCGGTTTGGGTCCAACATAATAAGTAGCAATTTCTTTGCTGAAAATTTGACATAGAATTGAAGATTTGAATATAGATGTAAGGATGGTGAATTCTGTCTCCTGTAAGTAACAGATTTGGATTTCTTTAAATTCAGGTAAGAACTTCAAAATTCTCAGGAAGTAATTTGAAGGGATAATGATTATAAATGGATGATCCCCACCACTACTTTGTAGTAGCCTTATAGCCATCTACTAAGAAAAAGTAATAACAACTTTTAGCAACTCATTTTGCTATTTCTACAGCTTTCAGGTAAGGATACTTAAAACACATTTCTTCCTTTTTATACTCATATCTGATTTGTTAAAAAATATTGTCACAGCACAAGCGATAGCTTGTGCCAGTTCATCACATGGCTTAGTTAGAAATCTTTACCATGGTTGGCGTTTCTTAGTCTTCACAAGAAATACTGCCATTAGTTATTAAAGTCATATCCTATGCATTTAGGGTACCACGTAATTTTTTTTTTGAGGTGAGTTTATGTTTTTGTCATAATCTCTCTAAATTTTCTTGGAAAAAATATAGTTCTTATGGTATTTATAATATTACTGTTAGATTTTGCCATCATAATGAATTTCCCAAATAAACCTTTCCAAAAAAATGTTTCCTGAGTTTTAAATAAAAGCAGTTTTAAAACTAACATGAATTCTGTAATAAAACTCTTAATAAGATTAAAATATAAGATTGAAACTATGAGCTTCTAAAAGCAATGTGTATCCTTCATAATATAACCATGAAAATAGAGTCATTTAATTATTTCAAGGACATATTCACTGAAAGTAACATAACCCATAATAAAGAACTATGTATTTAAATGCCGTCATTATTTAGATATGTACATTTACACAGAAGCAGATACATATATATTTATATACGTGTATATATATATATAAATAAATAACACAGAAATTTTAATTAAGAGAATATTCATGAGAGACTATGACCATTAATTTCCACTGCTCCTTAGTCCTTCATCACCACCCCTCTTCCATTACTTCTTCCCTTTTATTGCAACATTAGACCAAAATTATGTTTAGAGAACAAAATAATTTTGCTTTTGTAAGCACTGACAGAGCCAAGAACATTAAAATAATCCATGGGCAGTGTGCTACTGACTACTGCCCATTCTGTCAAGTCTTCTCATAGATGAGTGTTTATTCTGTGCTCTTTCTTGTTAAGCTTCTTTTTATGTTTCTTTGATTTCTCTAACTAAAAGTGTAAAAGCACACCAGTGTTCCTGTAAAATGTGCTATTTGCTTGCAGAAAATGGTTGCACAAAAGAAACAGCATGTCTTAAACATGAACTCTAAAAAGGACCTCCCTGGCAGTCCAGTGGTTAAGACTTTGCCTTTCAGTGCAAAGGGTGACAGTTCAATTCATCGTCAGGGAGCTAAGATACTGCATACCTCGTGGCCAAAACAAAAAAACAAACAGAAAATAACCAACAAAAACAACATTGTAATAAGTTCAATAGACATTTAAAAAATGGCCCACAGCAAAAAAATCTAAAAAATGGATAATGTAACAAATTCTTACCTAATGAACTCCATAAGAATTAATTGTAAAAATGCTATTTCAGAAACTTCTTTTAAGATTCGTGGAAAGATAAGAAAAGTTACTGACTGATCACATATTAAGAAAATGGAGATTCCTCAAAAAACTGGAAATAGAACTGCCATATGATCCAGCAATCGTACTCCTGGGTGTATACACTGAGGAAACCAGAATTGAAAGAAGCACATGTACTCCAGTGTTCATTGCAGCACTGTTTATAATAGCCAGGACATGGAAGCAACCTAGATGTCCATCTGCAGGTGAATGGATAAGAAAGCTTTGGTACATATACACAATGGAGTATTTTTCAGCCATCAAAAAAAAGCATTTGAATCAGTTCTAATGAGGTGGATGAAATTGGAGCCTATTATACAGAGTGAAGTAAGCCAGAAAGAAAAACATCAATACAGTATACTAACGCATATATATGGAATTTAGAAAGATGGTAACCTTAATCCTGTATACGAGACAGCAAAAGAGACACAGATGTATAGAACAGTCTTTGGGACTCTGTGGGAGAGGGTGAGGGTGGGATGATTTGGGAGAACGGCATTGTAGCATGTATATTATCATAAGTGACCAGTCCAGGTTCGACACATGATACAGAATGCTTGGGGCTGGTGCACGGGGATGACCTAGAGGGAGGATATGGGGAAGAGGGAGATGGGAGGGGGGTTTAAGAAAGGGAACACATGTACACCCGGGGCGGATTCGTGTCAATGTATGGCAAAACCAACCAATATATTAATGTAAAGTAATTTACCTCCAATAAATAAATATATATATATAAATGCAATCTTTGAAGTGTAATTTAAAATATGGTGTCCAAGATTCTTTGCAAATACATTATGAAATGTGGTCAGCATAAGCCTTAGCCTTATAGAGAAGATCACTCTCAGGTTTTCCTGGTGGCTTAAACAGTAAAGAATCTGCCTTCAATGCAGACCTGGGTTTGATCCCTGGGTTGGGAAGATCCCCTGGAGAAGGGAATGGAGATGCTCTCCAGTATTCTTGCCTGGATAATTCCATGGACAGAGGAACCTAGTGGGTCCACAGGGTCACAAGAGACATGACTGAGTGACTAACAATTGTCACTCTTAGGTTATATGGCTTAAGTTTTAGGTCTGATTTAAGATTCTTTGTGTTTATTGTTCCTTGATGCCTTAGTTTGAACTGTTATAGGAAACCATAGGCTCAGTGGATGAAACAACAGAAAAGTATTCTCACAGTTTGAAGGCTGATAAGTCTGAGATCAACTTCCCTGCGTGGTCAGAATCTGGTGTGGTCTTTCTTCCTGGTTTGCAGACAGTTGTCTTTCTCCTGTGTCCTCACAAAGAGACTTCTTTTCTCTTCCTGTTTTTGCAGTTGCATTGATTGTGCCACAAGGAGCTAATAATTTAATCCAATCCTAATTGAGGATTAGGGTTTTAACACAGGAATTTAGAAGGGTGACACACATTTGGTCTATAGCACTTAAGGTCCACATTGTGGGGCAACTTACATACTATTAGTTCAGTAGTTTATGAAGTCAAATAAGATTATTGTGAAATCATTGTTCTTTTCCATTCTAAGATATTATGTTCCATTTTCACATAAGTTATGACATATTTTAAAATCAAAGTCAAAAACACATGTCAGCAACCAGAGGGCTAGACTGTGATGCATTTTGCACTGTCCATGCAAGTTTAAATTCAGCAAAGCCTAGAAGGGATATGAAGATATCAAGGGAACATTTCATGCAAAGATGGGCTTGATAAAGGACAAAAATGGTATGGACCTAACAGAAGCAGAAGATATTAAGAAGAGGTGGCAAGAATACACAGAAGAACTGTACAAAAAAGATCTTCATGACGAAGATAATCACGATGGCGCGATCACTCACCTGGAGCCAGACTTCTTGGAATGTGAAGTCAAGTGGGCCTTAGAGAGCATCACTATAAACAAAGCTAGTGGAGGTGATGGAATTCAGTTGAGCTCTTTCAAATCCTGAAAGATGATGCTGTGAAAGTGCTGCACTCAATATGCCAGCAAATTTGGAAAACTCATCAGTGGCCACAGGCCTGGAAAAGGTCAGTCTTCATCCCAATCCCAAAGAAAGGCAATGCCAAAGAATGCTCAAATTACCGCACAATTGCACTCACTTCACACGCTAGTAACGTCATGCTCAAAATTCTCCAAGCCAGGCTTCAGCAGTATGTGAACCATGAACTCCCAGATGTTCAAGCAGGTTTTAGAAAAGGCAGAGGAACCAGAGATCAAATTGCCAACATCCACTGGATCATGGAGAAAGCAAGAGAGTTCCAGAAAAACATCTATTTCTGCTTCATTGACTATGCAAAAGCCTTTGACTGTGTCGATCACAATAAACTGTGGAACATTCTGAAAGAGATGGGAATAGCAGACCACCTGACCTGCCTCTTGAGAAACCTGTATGCAGGTCAGGAAGCAACAGTTAGAACTGGACATGGAACAACAGACTGGTTCCAAATAGGAAAAGGAGTACGTCAAGGTTGTATATTGTCACCCTGCTTATTTAACTTATACACAGAGTACATCATGAGGAATGCTGGGCTGGAAGAAGCACAAGCTGGAATCAAGATTGCTGGGAGAAATATCAATAACCTCAGATATGCAGACACTATCCTGATGGCAGAAAGTGAAGAGGAACTCAAAAGCCTCTTGATGAAAGTGAAAGAGGAGACTGAAAAGTTTGACTTGAAGCTCAACATTCAGAAAACGAAGATCATGGCATCTGGTCCCATCACTTCATGGGAAATAGATGGGGTAACAGTGGAAACAGTGTCAGACTTTATTTTGGGGGGCTCCAAAATCACTGCAGATGGTGATTGCAGCCAGGAAATTAACTTTTCCTTGGAAGGAAAGTTATGACCAACCTAGATAGCATATTAAAAAGCAGAGAGCTTGTTCAAATTCATGTACATCGAGTCGGTGATGCCATCCAATCATCTCATCCTATGTCGTCCCCTTCTCCTGCCATCAATTTTTCCCAGCATCAGGGTCTTTTCAAATGAGCCAGCTCTTCATATCAGGTGGCCAAAGTACAGGAGCTTTGGCTTCAGCATCAGTCCTTCCAATGAATATTCAGGACTGATCTCCTTTAGGATTGGCTGTTTGGATCTCCTGCAGTCCACGGGACTCTCAAGAATCTTCTTCAACACCACAGTTCAAAGGTCCTAATCATTTCTGACAGTAGTATCTCCTGTGCCATCAAAGTAACAAGTCTAGCAATTTGTAATAATTAAGCTAACATATTTTGACATAACCACCCTTCCAGTAAGTATCCCTTGAATCGATATGGGACTTGCCAGGAACACAGGGCCATTTGAAGTATTAAAGACATAAAGGAGTTTAACATACATCTGATGTTGGACTTATAGAAAAGTGTAAAAGAGCTGGGAGAATGAGTGTCAAGGTGGGCCATATTCACTGATGACCTCATTGTGAAATACTGAATCAACATCCCAAAAGTTGTTGGGAAAATTCCCTACCACCTTAAAAGGTGTCAAAAATAGAGTGATTACAAAGAATACAGAGAAACCCATGTGCTAGTTCTGTGACCTCTCAAGAAAAGTAGATTTTCCTTTTACCAACTTTCAAATATTTTTTGTTACTCTCAGAAGCAACTCTAATCTGGAACCACAAAATGAAGGGAGACCGGGAAACAAGGTTTCTGGGCTCTTCTTCACAGTGCAATGCAGAGAGATATTCAAAGTGAGTGACTGAAGTAGAAGGTTGATAACTGACAGCATGGTGCACCCCTTTCTGCAAATTGGCTGATTACAGTACACAGTGATTTGGCGCTACAAGAGTGATATCTGAGAGAGGTAAGAAACACTGAGACTAAAGAAATGGTGGAGCTGTGCGGACAAGGAAACGGTGGTGACTAAGGCCCTTGGATGATTTAATACCTATTGAAAATCATTCCAACAAAACTTCTCTGTATAATTGCTTGATGATTTCATGTACAATGACAAGTCTTAAATGATAGCAGCAATTGCTGTTCTGAAGGACATAAGATTTATCATTAACTAGAAATTACTCTGGGAATACTTTTGAAGACAAACTGAGATTCCTCCAAAGTAATTACACTGAGATTTCAGAGATCATAAATATCTTCACAAGTTTATTTCCTCTTGGTGTTTCAACATCCTTGTTATCTGTGTTCTTTCTTATAAAAGTTATTACCTTGGTTCATTAATTTGCTTATACTTATATTTTCCATCCATTTTCTTTCCCTGAAGTCTTTTTTTTCCTGATAAATCTACATCATTTCTAGTTAAAGATTAATCTGTCTATCCAACAGATAAACCCTTTCGCACACAACACTGATCACCCTTGGAAAATCAAATCTGTTATCTCTGAAATTGTTTCACCAAAATTTAATTGACTGTAAATTCAAGCTCTGCTTTATAGCTCAGTTCTTGTCCATTTACGTGTCCCTGGAATTTCTGTTTCTTATTATCCTCTTTGAAAAGTGCATATTTCCTCCTCTTTCCTCAAATCCCCTATCATAGATTTAGGATATCTGTGAGTGAATCCTGTACCCCCCAAACAACAATTAACCTCATCACAGTTGTCTAAGATGGTCAATTAAAGCTCTGGAAATTGACCAAAGAGCATATAAGAAGTATAAAACATTTACTTAAGAAAATCTACAGGTATTTGGTAAGAACAGAGAGGCTGTGACCTCTGTGCCAAGGGCAGCATCTATTCCCACCCACCCCCCATCGTGTCCTATTACAGAGATCAATTTTGGTTGGCAGGGGCAAAACCAAGGACTGGTAGAGACCACCCTTCCCAGGTCTGTATAGTGAGAGGTATTCAGAATGGACTCAGTTTGAGTCCCATGCTCATCTGCTAACTCCCTCTCATGAAGAACCTAGTTTGGATGGGCAGTAGAAGCAAATTAGTATTTTCATTCTCCCCAGTCTCACCATCTCCCATTTAGGTTGCTCGTGTTCAGAGTCAACTAACTCTCTGTTACTCAATATGTAGATGGACAGACACTGTGCTGTTCATCTGAAACTACCACAGCATTGTTAATCAGCTATACTCTACCCCAATACAAAATAAAAAGTTTAAAGATTGAAAAAAAATTTTTTTAATTTAAAATGTAGATGGACAGAAATTTAAAAGAGACAGTCAAGAAAGATCAAGAAAGAGACAGTCAAGGAAAGGATACCTCTGAGTCGAAGGTGTTAAAGCTAGTAAATTTGAACTTTGACGGAATGAAGGGATAGTTTGGAAGTTTAGGATTTACATGTAAATACAGCTGTATTTAAAATGAATAACCAACAAGGTCCTACTCAATAGCACAGGGAACTCTACTCAATGTTATGTGGCAGCCTGGATGGGAGGGGAGTTTGGAGAAGAATGGATACATGTATATATGTGGCTGAGTCCCTTTGTTGTTCACCTAAAGCTATCACAACATTGTTAATCAGCTCCACTCCAACATAAAAAATTTTCAAAAATAAATCAGTGATGGAAAAGGTAGAACTCTGACAAGTATATGACTATAATTATTTATAATTTTTCAATATAATAATAAAAAGACAAAAAAAAAATCAGTTTTTGGGCCATACACAGATCCAGTGGTAAATGCTGTGGATCATAAGGGTACAAAGGACTTGAGCTTACCTACTGAAAAATAAGTGATCGATCACTAAGGTGTGGTCAACTTCTAACTTACTAAAAACAACCTTCCAATTTTTCTTCAATCTTATGTCTACTCCCATTTCTATAACAATTTATGTCTTTATGTGTCATATAACTGAACTTGTAGAAAATTTAAAAAGTATCAATCATCCTCTATTTCTCTATTTTTAATCATGTTCTACTTACTATAATTTGTACTACTACTTTGACAAAAATGATCCTTAATAATGATCCTTTACATCATCAAAATCTTTTCTACAAATCTTTCTCTCACACTTATGTGCATGTCCTAAGAATACAGATTATTCGATTTAAGGTAATTTTCTTTCAACATTTTGAAGGCATTTTCCTTTTTTTTTTGCGTCTAACATTTCTGTTAAGAAAACTGAAACTCGTTTAATTATGGATAATTAACATATTTGGTGATTAATCACTCTGTTTGCCTGGGCAATTCTAGTACACACTGATGACTACAGGGTCTATGACAGCCATGTGCTGAGCAAATCTATTGGTGCCATTTTCTCAATAATATTTTCTCACTTTATGTCTCTGTGTTACATTTGTGGAATTCTCACAATATTTCAAAAATTTTCATTATTATATTCATTGTATGAACAGTGATCTTTAATGTTATTGTTACAAAAAAATTGAAACTCACTGAAGACTGGCATTTTTTTTTTACCAATACCGTACTTTAAAATATGTTTTGTCAATTTTTAGACATACTTACTGCACACTTTATATAGTGTAAACATAACTTTCACATGCACCAGGAAACAAAAAGTTCATATGACTTGCTTTATTGTAATATTCAATTTACTGCAGTGGTCTGGAACTAAAGCTACAATATCACCAATATATTGGGCTTCCCTTGTGGCTCAGCTGGTAAAAAATCTGCCTGCAATGCAGGAGACCTGGGTTCAATCCCTGGGTTGGCTAAACCCAGCCCTCTGCATCTTTATGCATCTGCCACTTATATTGCTGGATTGATCACCTACTTTTTAAAATACAATTTCTCTGAAATTTTCCACTTTTCTAAAAAAAATTATCTTACCAGATTATTTTCCAAACCTTTTTGTTTTATATTAACTTTTATAATATTTTAAATTTCAAAGATATTCATATCTCTCATTCTGATCGCTCTTTTTCTCAGCACCATCTTCTCCCCTCTGTTTTTTTTTTTCAATATACTTGACCTGAGGTCTGACAAAATTAATAATTCTATTGCTCCATATCCAGTGTTCACCTCCTTGGCACTCTTGTTTGCTCCCTTCAAGTTTTTTCTGTTAATTTGTTCTTGGTCTTTTGTGTGAGAAGATATATATGTATATACATATTATTTTTGCTTAAAAAAAGAAAGAAAGTGGAACATTACAAAGCTCTCAGTCAATGCTGCACTGCCCCGATCAATCATGAGACTTAAAAAACAATTTTCAGCCTATAGGAGACTAATGCTTGTAAAGTACAATTAATTACTTCTCTTCATTTCTTCTTTCTTCATTTTTACTGATGCCAAATTAGCACATACCTTAATTTCCTTAATTTTTTTTTACCACCATGTCTTATGAATAGTGGAAAATGGCTTTTTTGGGGGGGTGGAGTGTCTGTGAAGAGAAAGATTGTATCTTGAAAGTAATGTTTTTATTGTTTAAAACTTCACATAAAGATTAATGAAAATAAATACATAAAATATACACAAATAAAAAAGACTTCCTTCTAATAGCAGTTGCATTCGTAAGACAGATATTTGTTCTGACAGTAGCTTCAATGAAAGCTTTAACTAAATCAAGAAACTGGATTTTAGGAAAATTATGTGGAATTTTTCTTTACCTATAAATATTTTGGGAAAGGGGAGCCGTTATGACTAATCATAAAAGTTTATGAATATTTTAGAGA
Source organism: Moschus berezovskii (assembly GCF_049115385.1). NCBI lineage: Eukaryota > Metazoa > Chordata > Mammalia > Artiodactyla > Moschidae > Moschus > Moschus berezovskii. Next base: position 10,412,955 of record NC_142476.1, read on the forward strand.
AACTTGGTGTAAATTTAAGGTCAGCTGAAAGATTTTAAATGTTTCTTCCAAGTAAAAGAACATTTACTTAGAGGAAAATGGGAATCAGTTCAGACTTCCTTGAAGAGCATCTATTTTTACATGGACAAACAGTTTTATAAGACTTCTATAGGAGAATAAAACCATTATTAAGTGCATATTAATGTCTATTATATGTAATCTAATGGATCAAATTTATGATAGAAGCAGTGTTTTTCCTTTATGTATGTTGGAAACCATGAGTGAAGTTTATAATATATATTAATACAGATTATATATATTTATATATTATATATAATTAGATGCTGATTTCAGCCATGAAATTAAAAGACGCTTGCTCCTTGGAAGGAAAGTTATGACCAACCTTGATAGCATATTCAAAAAGCAGAGACATTACTTTGCCACCAAAGTCAGTCTAGTCAAGGCTATGGTTTTTCCTGTGGTCATGTATGGATGTGAGCGTTGGACTGTGAAGAAAGCTGATCGCCGAAGAATTGATGCTTTTGAACTGTGGTGCTGGAGAAGACTCTTGAGAGTCCCTTGGACTGCAAGGAGATCCAACCAGTCCATTCTATAGGAGATCAGTCCTGGGTGTTCCTTGGAAGGACTGATGCTAAAGCTGAAACTCCAATACTTTGGCCACCTCATGCGACGAGTTGACTCACTGGAAAAGACTCTGATGCTGGGAGGGATTGGGGGTGGGAAGAGACGGGGACGACAGAGAATGAGATGGCTGGATAGCATCACCGACTCTGTGGACATGAGTTTGAGTGAACTCCGGGAGTTGGTGATGGACAGGGAGGCCTGGCGTGTTGTGATTCATGGGGTCGCGGAGAGTCGGACACGACTGAGCGACTGAACTGAACTGAACCCTGCCTCACTGCAATATAGTAATTACATAAGTTTACATGCAAATTAAGTTATAATCAAAGATATGTTTTAGCTGCTTTTAAGTCTATTGCTCAGAAAGTCAAATTCATTTAGAGCTGCTGATGCCTTTATAATATGAATGGTTACACACTAATCTTGGTTTTTTTTAGAAAATAATGTCTGTATATGTCTACAGGTCAGCTCATGTTAGAATTTGACCTGGATCATGCATTTGCTTTATCAAAAACATATTGTATTTTATGCTTTGGAAGTAATGGATGTTTAGGTGCATTTATTCTAAGTCCATTGAAGGAATAAAACTTGAAAACTACATACATACCTTCCTTCATTAAGGGCATACTGACCATAATAGAAAATAAAAAAAGAGAGAGAGAGAGAGATTTCATTGTATTTAAAAACCTATGCAGTTCTTTAATGCAGAGGAGGTTGACTTCAGCTTCATTAAGTAAGGAGCTGCTGACACAGTGAGGATTATACTGTAATATGGAACAGGATGATTAAACGATGTACAAACTTCCTACCAGAGTGGTATGCAGGATATTGGAACATCTGGTTCAGTACTCTTTTTTCCCTCAATAACTACAGATTCTGGCCAGAGATTTTTGTTGGTTTGTACAAAATCTCTTGATTAGAGTCCTTAGCCATCTGCTATAGGGTGGTAGCATATGAAAATGTCAGCAGAAAGAACAGCTTAAAGATTATTTGTGGAAAGGATTTGAAGCCAATATAACCATGGACAAGGCAAGATGATCAGCTCCAATGCAGTCCGGAGCTAATTTATGCTGAGAGCAAAGAGGGTGAAAATTTTACAGTGGTAACGGAAAGACATGTATGTTCTCCTATTATGAATAACACACAGATGCTGAGTCTTTGTTCCATATGAACAGCAAAATGTTTTACATTGTAATATTTGGAAATTATCAGAAATTTTCTGAAATGTAAGCTAATAATAATTAAATATTTTATTATAGAGGAAACGAGTAGAATATCATTATTACTACTATATCATAGTTTTAATTCCTTGACACTTAGCAATCTAAATAACTCCATGAACTTAATAATCTAGATTCAACAAGGCCAACATTTCACTGAAATATCACTTCCGCTGAGCACAGGTGATGAGTCAAGTTTCTCACCCAGCTTTGTGAATTGTATGTCCACTTTCTCACTGACACCTCTCTCTCTCACTCTTGCATCCTCTCACTAATTTTCCTCACTTGTATTTCAATTACAGCATAAATATTTTTCTCCCACTTTTATAATCTACCCTTTTACATTTTCTTTGCTGATGGCACTTCCTATTTGCACTTCTCAATATGTATAAATTTCTACATGTATTCTACTCTCACATTCTTGTAATTTGACAATTCCATTCACCTTTTCATGATGTCAACTACTATGGTTTTGCACAGAAACTCAGAATCTGTCTCAAATTTGATAATCCAATGCTAACATTATAATCTTAAAATACAGACACTGAATTTCTCTAATAATTGTCAGTGATGAGCATCTTCTCAAGTGCTTATTGGCCAGCTGCATATCTTCTTGGAGAAATGTCTATTTAAGTCTTCTTCCCATTGTTTTGGTTGGGATGTTTTTTGTTATTGAGCTATGTGAGCTGATTGTATATTTTGAAAAATAAGCCCTTATTTTTTGCATGATTTGCAAATATTTCCTCCCATTCTGTAGCCTTTTCATTCTGCTTATGGCTTCCTTTACTGTGCAAAAGTTTATGTTTGATTAGGTTTCATTTGTCTATTTTTACTTTGATTTCTATTGTCTGAGGAGACTAACCTAAGAAAACGTTGGCAAGATTTCTGTCAGAGAACGTTTTGCCTATGTTCTCTTCTAGGAGTTTGATAGTGTCATATCTTATGTTTAAGTAAGTTTTTAAACCATTTTGGTTTATTTTCATGCAGGATGTGAGGGTGTGTTCTGACTACAAGGATTTACAAGTAGCTGTCCAGCTTCCTCAACACTATCTGCTGAAAAGACTGTCTTTTCTTTCTTGTCAAAATTTATTCTCGTCAAAATTTAATTTATTCTCATCAAAATTTAAATTGACTATAGGCATGTGGGTTTATTTCTAGGCTTTCTATTCTGTTCCATTGCTCTGTATGACTGTTTTTGTGCCAATACCATGCTGTTTTGATTACTTTATCCTTCCAGCATTGTCTGAAGTCTGAGAGGGTTATGCCTCCAGCTGTATTATTTTTCCTCAGGATTGCTCTAGGAATTCTGGGCCTTTTACCATTCCATATACATGTGAGGGGGCTTCTCCAGTGGCTCAAACAGTAAAAGAATCTGCCTGCAGTGTGGGAGACCTGAGTTCCATCCGTGGGTTGGGAAGATCCCCTGGAGGAAGGCATGACAATCCACTCCAGTCTTCTTGTTTGTAGAATCCCCATGAACAGAGAAGGCTGGTGGGCTAAGTCCATTGGGTCACAAAGAGTAGGATATGACTAAGTGACTAAGCACAACACAGCACATACATTTTAGGATTATTTGTTCTAGTTCTATGAAAATGTTCATGGTAATTTGATAGGGATAGCATTAAATCTGTAGTTTGCTTTCTACAAAACAAAATGGGTCATATGGCCATTTCAACAATATTATTCATCTAATTTAAGAGCATCTTTACTTTTCTTTGAATCACCTTTAATTTCCTTTATCAACATTTTATAGTTCTTAGTATATAAGTCTTTCACCTCCTTGGTCAGGTTTATTCCTAAGTATTTTTTCTTGATGAAATTTAAAAGGGACTTTACTTCCCTTTCTGATATTTCACTGTTAGTATTAAAATGGAACAGATTTCTGTATATTAATCTTGTATCCTGCTGAATTTATCAGTTCTAGAAGTTCTACAATGTCATACTGGTCAAAATGGTCATCACTGAAATGTCTAAAAATAACAAATGCTAAATAGGGTATGGACAAAAGATGAGAATTTAAGTTGTTGCAGCCACTAGGGAAAACAGTATGAAGTTTCCTTTAAAAACTAAAAACAGAGTTGCCATATGATCCAGCAACCCCACTCCTGGGCA